>NC_048294.1:58427-113427 GCF_009762535.1 Notolabrus celidotus
TCTGTCCTCTCTGTCTGTTTGTTTGAAGACAACACACTGACTCAAATTCCAGTAAGTCCTGTATCCTGTGAACTGAGCTGACATGCGTGGGTCCAGCAGAGAGTCAGACAGGGAATAACGAACAGCCCCCCTGATCGATGAGAACCAACAGACCTGACCTGAACATGACTCACCTTTTACAAGTGAACCAGCAGCCCTCAAATAACCAGACAGCAGCGTCTGAAGCAGCATTCATTTCCAAGTCTTCACACAGAGGAGGACAGAGACCACGATGAGAGACTCATCTGTCTGGCGTTATTATGTCTGGCCTCGACTCTGGTAAGACCGATTTTAAATCTACAACATTTTACAAACTTTATGAAATGTATGAAACACTGAGACCTGTGCTCCAAAATCTCACATGTCCTCTTTTATTTGAATTCAACTTATTCTGTTTTAATGTGTTGAGATCTACTTTAGGGTTCTTAATTTTGACTCCAATTTGTAATTATTGATCTATTTTTGTGACTTAACTAAAATTATTGTATACCCTGTTATTATATGCAATGTTAAACCATATTATTAAACTGTATTTTCCTGTCCTGCACCCCTTGTAGCCTGCTCTAGATATATTCTTCATAATTCTTCATAAACATAATGATTTATTCCACACAGGTTGTAGATAGATGCAACATGGGAGAGGAGAAAACAACAATGTACTTACATATTTAAAAATCTAATAATAATAATTATACACTGCGTGCACAATTACTAGGTAAGTTGCATTTTTGTGAATATGTTAAAAACTATGTCAACAGTCGTTTTCAAATTTGTCAAGAAGTCAGATAGTGAATATATTTCTTCAGCTGTGTGGTTAAAATGAAGCTTTTTGGCTGTATTTTTAAATAAATGCAGAATCTGCAGAAATGAGCGTGACAAATTATTATGTAAGTTTGTGATAAGAGCATATAACTTGTAAAAATTAAAAACTAGGGACCATTTTAAACGTTCTGTTGATTGAAAATAATATTATTTACTACAACTGTATTCAAACTTCAACAAAAACAACAGTTTTCTTTACATTTGTTACAAAATAAAACTCTTAATGTCTCTGAAACATTTCAAATCTAAAGTGTTTCTCAAATGTCCAATATAACCTCCTGTTCTTTCAGTGAGGGTCAGAGGTCAGAGGTCAGAGGTCAGAGGTCACTGTAAACTGATTTAGTTTCTGATGACTCCTCTGCTGACACTGTGAGCTGTACCTTGTATGTCTTTCCAAAGATGCTCATTGAGCTGTATTTCTGCCATTACTGTAAATTATCTTCTTCAGTATTGACCACAAGTTCTCAGTCGGGTTGAGATCAGGTGAGCAGGCAGACCAGTTCATGAGGAGATCCTCTTTGTATTTTCCTCCATGAAGGAAAAGACATTCAGCTAAAGTGAAAAAATGCTAGTGTTCATGCATGAGCACAATGCACCGTCACATGCCTCACGTTATTCCCAGGACAGGATGGCATCTGAGGGCTTTAAAGAGGATCTCCTCATGAACTGGTCTGCCTGCTCACCTGATCTCAACCTGACTGAGAACTTGTGGTCAATACTGAAGAAGATCATTTACAGTGATGGTGAGAAATACAGCTCAAAGAGCCTCTTTGGAAATACATACAAGGTGCAGCTCACAGAGTCACCAGAGAAGTCATCAGAAACTAAATCAGTTTACAGTGACCTCTGACCTCTGACCTCTGACCTCTGACCTCTGACCCTCACTGAAAGAACAGGATGTTATATTGGACATTTGAGAAACACTTTAGATTTGAAATGTTTCAAAGACATTAACAGTTTTATTTTGTAACAAATGTAAAGAAAACTGTTGTTTTTGTTGAAGTTTGAAAACAGTTGTAGTAAATACTATTATTTTCAATCAACAGAACTTTTAAAATGCTGCCTAGTTTTTAATTTTTACAAGTTATATGCTCTTATCACCAACTTGTATAATAATGTGTCACGCTCATTTCTGCAGATTCTGCATTTATTTAAAAATACAGCCAAAAAGCTTCATTTTAACCACACAGCTGAAGAAATATATTCACTATCTGACTTCTTGACAAATTTTAAAACGACTGTTGACATAGTTTTTAAAATATTCACAAAAATGCAACTTACCTAATAATTGTGCACGCAGTGTAATCATGATAAAGGTGAAAAAAAAAGAAAAAAATATGAATTAAATAAGTTCAAATTAAATTAAATATAGCAATATATATATGAATAATTTTTAAATTGCACCAGGTTTTTTATGAGCACACACAGTATGACGGACACACTCAGAGTGATTCAATGTGTATTTAATATATAGAGAAAGAATTTAAAAAATACAATCTCTCCTTGACAAAAATGGTAGTTTATAAAATCACAAAATTAATAAAAAACTTTACCAAAAAATCTGCATGAATTGAAATAGCATGAAGCTGATTCAAATGTTAAATAACGGTCAACATTTAGGCCTCAAAGGGGAATTTAACCCTTAACCCTCCTGTTGTGCTGCGGGTCAAATTGACCCTTTTTAAAGTCTATTTTTAAGAAATATCTGCCTTCAAAACCAGTTAATGCAGCTTAAAATCTAAAAATCTTAAAGATGTAAAATATTAGAAACAAAAATATATGTTATGTAACACTATTGTATTTATATTTAGGGCTTTCCAAAGTACATTAAAACAGTTTTAACATTAATTTTAGTGAGTCATCCTCACTGAATCATGACCTGTGAACATTAAAGAACACCAATGGACTAAATATTGATTTAAATGATTAGTAATGAAGTTAAAAAAAAATTAATTTGAAAATTTTTCACAATTTGAAATAAAATGAGCAAAAATCTTTTTTGTGTAAAGATATTGTATTTATATTAAGAGCTTTCCAAAGTACATTAAAAAAGTTTTAACATTAATTCTAATGAGTCATCCTCATTGAACCATGACCTGTGAACATTAAAGAACACCAATGCACTAAAAAATGTTTTAAATGGTTAGTAATGAAGTTCAAATTATACTCAAAAATGTGGGATTTTTTGGGGTTGTGACACTTTTGGATAATTGAATATCCCCCGGGTCAAATTGACCCAGGAACATTATTGCTGTTCCTGTGAAACGAACATAACAGGAGGGTTAAATATGGTTAACAAAATACTGACACATCCTAGTTTGGCACACTAGAACAACATTAGGTTGTTTCCTGTTACCTTGCACTTCTATTTTGTCTTCCAGAAATATCTTCTGAAATAATCACAAAATCTGTGTTTCAGTGTTTTCAAGAGTTACACATCTTCCTGCGAACACATCCTTCTTTGTTAGAATATCATATCATTATGACTTGCTCACTTTTCTTTCATCCCCTGGTTAAGCTGCTACCAGCTCCTATTTAACATGACTTTAATATTCACTCATTTATTTTCAAACTGAAGTAGTCAGAAACAAATCAGCATGATAAGAACTAACTACAATGACAGACGCCATGTCTCTAAGGAAGCCTTGCAGGTGAGCTTGGAGCATTACAAATAATCATCTCATCCCTCGGCATGCCTTGAAATAACTGAATGCAGTTTCCCTCCTTGTTAAATTATCATCAAAACTCCACAAACATTCTGTTTTTAGAAAAATGAATACTCAAACTGAGAAATGGAAGTTCTTTTCTACTGTTTATGTTTTGTTAAGTGGTGTCTTTCTGAAGGACATTTGAGGTCAGCTGGTAATGTCTCCTGTTTCTTTGTCTCTGTCCGTCTCCAGGCCGACACACCAATCGATCCCAGAGGATCTCGTCCGGTGGAGCCCGGCACCAGAGACGAAAAATGTGACTCCAAGAAGGAGTGGCCTTTCTGCACAGACGATGACTGGGTACCTTTTCTTTTGCTGCTGTTATTCTGTCTTCACTGAGAGCCCAACAGTGGAATCAAAGAACCATTCATTTGGTCCTGACGTCTTCATCCTACTCGCTGAAGCTCATTGCTCCAGCTATCTTCTGCTAAATGAGCTTAGCTCTCTTAGTCCTTTGAGCCAATCAACCAGATAGAATTAGAAGTTCTTGTTTTGGTCACAGACAGACTCAGTCTGAGAACATCACGAGGGTGAAATAGGACAGATTGTATTTTGTTTTAAAGGTTTAATTTGTCCTGAATGATTTTAGAGCCACTTTGATAATTTCACCCAAAGAATAAGTGAAAAAAGAAAGATTCAATTAATTCCACCTCTTAAAGAGACGGAGACGTGGTTCCAAGTTAAACAAATAAGTCCTTTAATTTTGACAAAGTAGGAAAAATGACAATACAATTACCACACACACACACACACACAGGGACCTTATTCAGAAGCTGAGACTTACTTATGGTGCATGGATCGAGGAACATGTAAGGGGGATCCCAGGGAAGAAAAACACCCCAATCACACTCACACTTACTCAGTGAACTAAAGACCAGGGATACTCGGCACACTATAAGAGGGAAACCACCACCAGGACACCAGCATGTCTCTGTAACTTTAAGAGGTACAACAAACCTCACTAATTCTTTGGGGCGAAATTCCCAAAGTGGCGTTGCTGTCTCTAAAAACCATGAAGGACAAATCTGCTATTTCACCCTCGAGTTGCCACATGAGGTTTAAGCATCCCCTTTCCTCTTCCTCTCCCTCCTCCATCCTCCATCAAGGGCTCCAAATGTCCGTCCGGCTGCAGGATTCAGGGTCTGATGGACAAGTTTGACCACACCTCGCTGAAGAAGATCGAGAAGATCCGCAGCCTCCTGGATCAGAACAAGGTCAAGCACCGCTCCGCCGACCAGGTGTCCAAACAGACCTACGACTACCTGAAGGACAAGCTCCTGATCGATGCTAGTGAGAACGCTTTCTTTTACAAGTTCGACCACAACCAAGCATGGATAAGTGTTAGACTGGAACCTTAACATTTAATCCTGCCTGGTTGGGACTGATATTGTTCCTCAGATTTTTCTTCTTTGGACTTCAGAGTCTGAAGGTTTGCCAAGTGAACACCTGTCTGTATAAAACTCTATCTGTGTAATCATCCCAGTGCTTCCCCAATCCTCCTCCAACAGGTGGGAACAACAACTACTACGACCTGGCCACGAATCTCCGTACGAGAATCACAGACATGAAGATCAAGATCGACAGACAGCTGAGGGTCTTGGCCGGTCTGAAGGACCGCGTCAAAGACCAGGTGGTCGAGATGCAGAGACTGGAGGTACGGAATCACAACAGGGACAATTTGTTTTACAGGTAGGTGTTCTTCCTGCATGGCCCTCGGCCTGCCGCACCTCCACCGGTGCCTGTTTTGGTTAGCTGCAGGGTCATCAGCTGGGGACCACCGCTCATAGATGTTTCGCCCCTTAGCCCAGAACATCTGAACAGCCTGACACTCCCTGCAGCTAACCTTCTTCAGGAGCTGCTTGCTCCCCATATTTTGTTCCTTCTTCTCAGCCGTAGCCAGATGCTTGACTTTTCGGCCTCCTCTGAGAGCGCCCTGGTTGCCTTGTGCAGCCTAGCTCCCCGACACCCCAAGTCTTTGAGTAGAGGTGTTGTTGAAGCTCCCACAAAGCCTCTAGCCCCCACCTTCACCGGGTAGAGCTTTACGCTCCATCCTCCTTCCCTGCACTCTGCCACCAAATCAGCATATTTTGCCCTCTTTCTCTCGTGGGTAGCCTCCTACCCCTCCTCCCATGGCGCTGTGAGCTCCACAAGGAGGGCAGATTTTCCTGCAGAGGACCATAGGACCAGGTCTGGCCGAAGGGTGGTGCTGCAGATTTCTGCTGGAAAGTGGAGCTGTCTGCCCAGGGCCACCTCAATCCTCCACTCCAACCCTGGTGCTAGAAGCTTGGGTATCAGTGTCCTGTTGGTAGCAGTTGCAGGACAAATATATGTTTACATTTGTCCCGGTCAGGGTACAGCTACACACCATCCATGCTTTACATTATATACATATTAAGTCGCTGCATTTAGCCTTTTGAATGCAGAAGAGATCCCTCATCTTGCATTAGTTCACTGTACGTACTCAGATATATGACACTCCTAACCTAGCTTAGTGTTTGCTTTACAATCTGCAGATTTGGTGCATGCACATACATTTATTCTGAACTCTACCTCTCCTCTGTCAGGTGGACATTGATATCAAGCTGCGCTCCTGCAAAGGATCCTGCTTGGGCTACTCTGAGCACCAGGTGGACAAGGAGAGCTACGTGGCACTGGAAAAACAGGTAAGAGACTGAGGAACGTTAGCTGCATTTGGACCTGCTGAAACAATGTTTACATTCAGTTCCTGAGGATCAGGAGTACCTGGATGAAGAGGGAAATACAATCTTAAAGGTGACATATCATGCAACATGTTCTTTTTAATGGTTCTCTCCCTGAAATCTGTGTCCCTGTCTACAAACCCCCTGAAAAGTCAAAGAATCCATTCTGCCCCTGTTCTGATTTCTCCACCTTTCTGTAAATGTGTGCTGAAACCAGCCGTTTCAGTTTTCAGTGTTTTTCATACGTCACAACGCCATCCGGTCTGTAACAGGAAGTCAGAGCTCGGAGCTTGTTCAGCCCATAGACTGTATAAAATACAACTCCCTCCTCCGTTTTTCATTCCCTGCACACATGTGTGCTAACAAGGAGCTTAGGAGGGAGGCATGCTAGTTGTAGGCTGTCTTAATAGAAGAAGAAGAAGAAGAAGAAGAAGAAGAAGAAGAAGAAGAAGAAGAAGAAGAAGAAGAAGAAGAAGAAGAAGAAGAAACATATATATACATACAATGCACACACATGCAGTGAACATGCACTTTGGGAGAGATGTCAGAGTGAGGATGCTGCCATCAACCAGCGCACCCCAAGCAGTTGGGGGTTCAGTGCCTTGCTCAAGGGCACCTCGGCAGTGAACAAGCACCTCTCCAGCCACCAGTCCACTTGCCAAATTTCGTCCACACTGGGACTACAACTGGCAACCCTTTGGTTCCCAAGTCAAGTCCCTATGGACTGAGCTACTGCCGCCCAATAAACACAAAGGTCGCTTTGACTCCCCACGTCTGCAGATTTGAAGATCTAGTGGAGGATTTTTAGTTTTCATGGAAAAGTGCTAGCGCTAGTTAGCATAGCCACATAGCTACATGTTGGTAGCTGTGTACCAAGACACACGTCGACATGCTGACAAATAAAACAACAAGAAACACTAAATCTGTGACCAATGGTTCAGAAAGGTCCTGCTGCAGGCGCCTCTCCGTCAGGATCAGATTCTGGATCAGATTCAGAGGGTTGAAGTAACGCGGGTCTGTGAGCAGCCGTGTATATTCAGCCAACATGTAAACATTAGATCAACGTGCTGGACAGCCGAGGCCACACCCACTTCTTCCTGAGGGGGCGTGGTCAGAGAGCTCATTCTCATTTAAAGGCACAGACACAGAAAACAGCCTGTTCTGAGCAGGGCTGAAAAAGAGGGGTTTACAGGCAGACCAGAATCTGATTTCAAAGAGTTTTTATGAGCAATAAACTTTAAAGACATGTTTTGGGGACCTCTTAGACCAATATATGTTGATGAAGAAGAGCAGAATATGTCACCTATAAGATCTAGATTTTGTGGGCTGTCTCTCTACTGGGATATAGTGAATGAAAGTTTGTCATGTCAGTCTGAAGCTAATAGCTGTCCCTTGTAACTCATGTCTAATTCTCCTCATGTATTAAGAACCAGAGAGGTCTTAAAGCCAGGATCCAAAGCGAGGAGAATTCTCTTCGTTCCAGAGTCTAAGCGGTTACTTTCGTTAGCAGACACCAGGTTGACAATGACTCCCACTGTCCTGTGGTGAAAGTAATCTATTCCTTTCCAATGTTCCCCAGGTTGGACAGCTGGACAACAAGGCCCCTCAGGAGTCTGTCGGGACACTGTACGTGATGAAGAGTAAGCCGCTGCAGGGGATCTTAGTGGACAGCATCTACAAGTCCAAGGACACTACAGGGCAGGAGCAACTAAAATTGTTCGATGATGTAAGGACACTTCATGTTTAGAAATACAAGAATGCTCATAAAGATATTTGGTTATTCATAAAACAGTAACCTTACGTCAAAAGAGCTTTTCACTTCTGCTAAAGGAAGCTCTTTAAGTTCCCCCCTACTTCCCCAAAACCTTGGTGGTCTTTCTAGGACAACACACTGAGACTAAAGGTCTCTTCTTTCCTTCCCAGGTGCCGGCAGTCCAGTTAAACCTGGTTGAAGAAGGTTCCAGCACGTCCCCAGCAACCGTCTCCAAAGTCCAAGGTACTTCCCTTTCTTCATCTACATCCGCATCAACGTCCTCTGGCGGCTCCTCCGGTTCCCACTCCACATCATCTTCATCCATCACCGATTTTTCTGGCGGTGATTTATTTAATACGGGTGGCGGCCTCACAACCCACACATCCACCTCAACCATCACATGCACCAAGCGCATCAGAACCACTATCGTCCACACAAAGGATGGGCCAGTGGAAAGGGTGGAGGAGGTGATGGAGGGAGGCCCTGAGTGCCAGGCCATGGGTGACTTGGACTTTCCAGACAGCAGCCATTCATCCTCCTCCTCCTCCTCCTCCTCCTCCTCCTCCTCTTCCTCTATGTCAACCATGACAAGCAACAGCCACTCTGGTGGTGCCAAGGGGAGCCTCTTGGGTGATTACAAATCAAATCCATTTTCCGGGATGGACCTCGGCGGGTTCATGATTGATACCGGAGAAGAGGACGTTCCTGATTTCCAAGCTCGGAGTGTGCAGAGCAGGCGCATCCAGCGGGAGGCTGATTATGTAGGAAAAGGTACCGAATCATCAGACAAGGACTAACACCTGTGAGGGCCAGAACGGCACATTCAGCTAGACAGCGTGCTTCTAGCAGCAGCTAGCTTACTAGCTAGCCTTATGAACCAAAACATGAAGTGAGCAGAGTAACTGTAGATTCTGTTGTGTATTGAAAGAACTTCAAATTGTTCACATTTGTAGCAAGGTCATTATTTGTTATTGAGGTACTTTGAGTCACCGTGGAATGAAAATGAATAAAAAATTAAGTTTTAAACCATAGTTTAAAAAAATAGATGGAGTCATGTGGGACCATTTTGTTGTGAAATACTGATAGAAGCGTGACATTGTGCTTTTGGTCCAAATATTGTGCTGATGCTCTGAATGCTGTAAGATAAAGTTGTATTTTAAAGGTTGTTTTGGCCGCAGCATGCAGGGAAAGTGACTGTTAGTGCTTTTTTTTTAATATTGCAGTAAATTTCAGGAAGCCCAGACAAGCCGGTCCAAACTAACTCGCGGTCTGCGGTGTGCCCCTCTTTGTTTGCAGATTGCGTCCAAGCCTACCAGAAGCATCTGCAAGGGGAAACGAACGGCCTGTTTAAGATCAAACCGGGCGGCACAGACTCAACAGAGGTAGTGGAGGTTTACTGCCAGCAGGAGGGGCTAATGGGAGGGTGGGTGTTAGTCCAGCAGAGAGAGAGCGGTACGATCAGTTTCAACCGCACCTGGGCCGAATACCGCAACGGGTTTGGCACGGTTGACGCTAAGGGCAAGGGGGAGTTCTGGCTAGGCAACCAGAACCTCCACCTGCTAACTAATCAGGGTGAGACCATGCTGAAGGTGGAGTTAGAGGATTGGGAAGGGGGTGCAGCCAGTGCTGAGTACACCATCAGGGTGGGCTCGGAGGAGGAGGGGTACCCGTTGCATGTGTCCGGGTACACTGGGGATGCTGGAGACTCTCTGGCGATGCCCGGGTCTAATATGAGGTCTCAACTGGCCCCCAATGGGATGAAATTTAGCACCTTTGATAAAGACAATGACAAGGCAGAGGAGAACTGTGCAGAGATGTACGGGGGCGGGTGGTGGTACAACAACTGCCAGTCTGCTAACTTGAACGGGATTTATTATAAGGGGACGTACGACCCGGAGCAAAACACGCCATATGGTGTTGAAAACGGCGTCGTCTGGGCGACCTATAAAACAACCAGATACAGCCAGAAAACTGTAAGGGTGTTTATAAGATCCACTGCTTTTTAACAGGAAGTTGAGTAACCTAACAATCTAAAATATACACTTTGTATTTCAACCTTCTTTTGTTGTTAAATAACCGAAAGGGACAAAGATACACGAGCATGAAACGACTCCAAAGAGAAGCAAACACTGGAGCTTCACACAAATATTTGAGGCCAAATATCAAGGCTGGATTCAGACCTTTAGACTGTTGACCTGTTCGTGAATCATTCCTCAGATTTCAAAATCATTCCAAACAGTGTCAGTGTGTCGGGGTGGACAGTTGTGTTCTTTTCACCTTGTAAGCACATCATGTAAATGTTATTGACCTTTGTAAAGCGGTGTCTAACCCGTGTTCTTGGAACTACCTGATGTTTCCACAGTGGAGAAATTACATCAATCTGCACAATCAATAAAGATACTATGTTCACTTCAGCTACTGTGGCTTTGTCTGGTTATTTAAGTCCAAGCAATGACCAATCAGAACAAATATTCACCACATTTAAACAAAACCCTCATTATACCAATATTAAAAAAAGTGTGCCATAGGTTATTATCTTAATAATAATAATAATAATAATACATCCTATTTAAAGGCGCCTTTCTCTGCACTCAAGGACACCGCAGAGACATATATATATATATACATGAATTTACATTAAATGAAACTAAATCAAAATAGAAACAAGATAAAGTGGCAGAGTAATTGGCGTCAGACGGAGTAGGCGGTTTTAAACAGATGAGTTTTGACTTGTGATTTGAAATGGGGGGGAAAGAATCTGTGTTTCTGAGTTGAGGTGGTCATGAGTTCCAGAGACGGGGAGCAGAGCGGCTGAATGCTCGGCTCCCCATCACACGGGACTTCCACCAGATCCGTGTCCAGTTCACTGCAGTCCGGCTCCGTGCTCTCTCGTCCGTCAACACCCACCGGTTGCGTTTTCAGAACGCAGCACAGAGCCGGACCGCCGGACAGCTGGAGTCATGTGACCGAGGTTTCCCCTTCTGTAATCCCTGAATCAAGGATTCTCCTCCTCCTCCTCTCCTCATCCATGTTGTCTATCTGGTCCTCTGAAAACCTCTGACCTGTTGACTGGGTTCATGGAATCGTCTCCCCCTTTTGATATGTCTCTGATCATGATACATCTATCCCTAGCTTCTTATCTACATAATCAATAAGTAATGGATGTATTGGTTATCAGAACTGTCCATTTTTATGTAGAAATGTAGAAATTTCACCACATTACAAAAAGGGGTTCCCCAAGGTTCAGTTCTTGGACCAGTGCCATTCAGCGTTCATATATTCGATAACGAGTCCGGTCTTTGCAGCTTCGACCGGACAGCTGGAGTCATGTGACCGAGGTTTCCCCTTCTGTAATCCCTGAATCAAGGATCCTCCTCCTCCTCTCCTCATCCATGTTGTCTTTCTGGTCCTCTGAAAACCTCTGACCTGTTGACTCCAGGCCTGGCTCCGCTCATCATGACTTTGGTTTGTTGTTGTAGTTAAGTGAAATACGATCTGGTGATAACACAGAGTGTTTTATTCTGAAAATTAACCGCCTGACTTCCTGTCCCGCTCCATCTGCTCTGTTGAGATTGATGCATCGTGCTCCGGCATCCGGCACAAATAGAAGTCTTGTGCCAAACTACAAAAATGTGTAATAATAGCTTTTTCTCTGCTTCAATTTTCTTGGATAAGTTTAAAAAAAAATCAGAGACTCTTACTTTTTTGTTTCACAGTTCACATAACAAAGAATTTGCATGTTCTCCCCCGTGCATGCGTGGGTTCTCTCCGGGTTCTCCGGCTTCCTCCCACAATCCAAAAACATGCTCAGGTTAATTGATCACTCTAAATTGCCCATAGGTGTGAGTGTTTGCATGAATGGTTGTCTGTCTCTCTGTGTTAGCCCTGTGATAGGTTGGCGACCTGTCCAGGGTGTACCCTGCCTTCCGCCCGAAGCCAGCTGGGATAGGCTCCAGCCCCCCGTGACCCCTAACGGGATAAGCGGTCAAGATGATGGATGGATGGATAACAAAGAATTACCTTCATGTTATACGTATTTTCAATAAGAGCCACTAAATACTCAGGGTTGAGGGCGGTGCTGACCCCCGTTGCATGTTAACTATACTCATATGTCCACAGTATGATGCTTTAGTATGTACTGTATAATTCTTAATCCCTTATAATCACTGACAGACATACAATACTGGTTTGACCAGTTATAGTCCAGTCTTCTCCATCGTGTTGGTACATTTAAAGAGGCACAATTTAATATTATGTTCCCTTTAGAAAACAGAGAAGTGGATACAGATTCAACTTCTTACAAAAACATAAAATGTGTATTTTGTATGATTTTGTTTTCTGAAATTAAAGCAGTGTTTGTGTGACATTTACAGAAGCATGTTGCATTCGATTGTCTTTGAGTTCTGCTGTTTCTTCTGAATGAACGAGATACGGCTATCTAGTACTTTAAGCAATCATCTCTGTAGTCATCCTGAATGCATGTCAGAAGCATCATCTTGTATTTAGTAAACATGCAATATCAGCTCAACTGACCCTGGACAAAACTCTGCAACGTCCTGCAGATCAGATTGAGCTTGAATGCACCACGGCACCGTCGACACATTCACACCAACAATCGTATAAATAATCAGGGCATGTTTGCTTCCCTGAGTGACCTGAATGAGAGATTCTTTGGGATTTAAGGGACCGGTTAATTCAGAAAACAGGTGGTTTGTTTTCTGAGTTTGCTTCCTTTGATTTTAGAGAATCACGTTTAAAATAAATGTCTGCTTGAACTGAACATGATCAAACATTTACCCAGATCTTTGCCCCGGTGCAAACTCCAGACCACCCACACCGTTACATCACAACTGACAAACAAGTCTACGTTTTGCAATGTTTGATTTAGGCCTCAGCTGCAGGTTGAATGACCACAGTCCTGTCCCTTTGTTGTTTGTCTGCAGTGTGCATGAGGCTGAAGCAGCAGAATCCAAACAGCCAGCAGCCCCCCAGTCCCAGGAGGACCTACAGGAGGGCCTACAGGAGGGCCTACAGGAGGTCTCAGTGTCGAGCTAAATCTGATGTTCCCATGTGTTCAGATGACGACTGGGTATGAAACATGCACACACACACACACACACACACACACAGTTGCAAATCTTTTGTGACAAACAGACTGCATCTAAAGGTGCATTTGGACCAAGAGTCCCGGGGTCTTTTAGCCCCCAGAACTACTTTCCCCTGAACTAAAAGGTTCCTGGTCCCCCATTGTTGTCTGCGTTTCGACCGCGGGCTGAAGTCCCGGGTAGATTGTGTAAATCAGGCCAGTGACGTATGGAGGAAACAAAGTAAAGGCATTACACCACCAGACCAGTAGAGGGCAGTAACACAAAGAGGAATGCCATTCATCACAGATGGAGAAAACAATGACTGGGAATGGTTTTTGGAAAAATTTGAAAAAAAACAGAAATTTGAAAAAAACAGAAATTTGAAAAAAGAAATTGCCAAAAGAAATTTGAAAAAAAAAAATTTGAAAAAGAAAATTTTGAAAAAAAAAATTTTGAAAAAGAAAATTTTGAAAAAAAAAAAGAATTTGAAAATTGAAAAAAAAAAAAAAATTAATACAAAATTGACAAAATTTGACCAAAAAAATTGAAAAAAAAATAAATTGGACAAAAAAGTTCTAAGCGCGAGTAGCAAAGACGTTTCAACACGGCTTTAAAATCCTTTTGAACTCAAAAAGCCGTGATCGCAGAGATCGGCCGGTGTTTTGGTTTAAACGGCGACCCTGTTAACTGGAGACTCTCAGCCGATGCATCCCTCATAAACGTCTTTAGACCATCATTAAATATCTGATGAGGATATTTAGAAAACTTAATAAAAACTAAACTAGTTTGCATTCCCAGGAACTCCCTCTGTGTTTCAACAGCTGTGTAAACTCCACAAACACTGACACGTTCAGCTGAAGGTCTCCAGTTTACAGGGTCACTTTTAAAACCGGAACACCGGGAGGAGAGACGCATTCACGGTGGGCTGAGAGAAGACTACTGTTACAAGCTGCTAAATCAAGAGAATCACAGCTTCTTCTTTTGAAAAGTACACACACATACAAACAAGATAGAACAAATCAAAACTAATGAAAGAAAGAGAAATCAAGAGAATCACAGATGTGTGTGATGTTATTGTGGACGGAGGGCGGAATAAAAACACTGAGGTTAATCTACCAATCAGACACGTTCAGCATTACAGGCCCCGCCCCCTGAAAGTCCCAGGACCTTTGAAAAGTACTACCCCCCTAGCAGGGGCTTTTTAGGGGGGAGATTATCTACCCCTGAACTAAATTTAGACCCTGAGTCCACCGGTCCAAACGCACGTAGTTTGAAAAACCTCTTAAGCAGTCTGACTTTATAGAAGTCTATGACACAATTCTCTTACTTCTCACTTAACAATTGAATCATGAGTTTATGATCTCAGTCTCTACTTTCCAGTCTTCTACAATGCAGCAGGATGTTCATTCAGTAAATGATGGTCCCATTCAGAGTCAGATAAACCAGTAAGCAGAGAGGGGCTCTAGAGTGTGGCTAAGTCGTGTCCCTCCGGTCCAAACATGACCTTGTCTGGCTCTAAATGAACACAGTAGTGATAGCAATAAAACCAAAGTTGTGACTTTAAAACCATACTTTGTTTACCCTTGTGTGATCCTTTAAAGGTTTCTAAATGCCCCTCTGGCTGCAGACTCCAGGGGTTGATCTCACAGATGGAGAGCGAGATGGAGATGAAACTGAGGAAGGTGTGCAAGATGGGAAAGATGTACGAGGACGCCGCTGAGAGCTCCATGAAGGCAATGACACACATCTACAATCACAACCGGAGAGCCATCGTCAACAGATACAGTAAGACTGCTTTATTCAACAAGTCCTTCAAATCCAGACAACCTTATTTTTATAATGCTGGTTCCTCACCTTGTTCCACACAAGAGGAGCTTCCTGTTGTTTAGTTAGAGTCAGGTGCTGAGCAAAAACTGAAGGAAGGAAGGAAGGAAGGAAGGAAGGAAGGAAGGAAGGAAGGAAGGAAGGAAGGAAGGAAGGAAGGAAGGAAGGAAGGAAGGAAGAAGGAAGGAAGGAAGGAAGGAAGGAAGGAAGGAAGGAAGGAAGGAAGGAAAGGAAGGAAGGAAAGAAGGAAGGAAGGAAAGGAAGGAAGAAGGAAAGAAAGGAAGGAAGGAAAGAAGGAAGGAAGAAGGAAAGAAAGAAGAAAGGAAGGAAGGAAAGAAAGAAGGAAGGAAGAAGGAAAGGAGGAAGGAAAGAAAGAAGGAAGGAAGGAGGAAAGGAAGTAAAAAAGGAATGAAGGAAGTAAAAAGAATGAAGGAAGTAAAAGAATGAAGGAAGTAAAAAAGCGAAAGAAAGAAAAGAATGAAAAAAGAAAGAAAGAAAGAAAGAAAGGAAAGAATGAAAAAAGAAAGAAAGAAAGAAAGAAAGAAAGAAAGGAATGAAAAAAGAAAGAAAGAAAGAAAGAAGAAAGGAAAGAAGAAAGAAAGGAAAGAAAGAAGAAAAAGAAAGAAAGAAAGAAAGAAAAGAAAGAAAGAAAGAAAAGAAAGAAAGATAGAAAAGAAAGAAAGAGAGAAGAAAGAAGGGATTGAGGGATAGTAGTAGTTGTAGCAGCTGGAGTCTTGGCACGTCCACAGCAGCAGAGATCCAGAGGAACCTACGAGACAAGGGAGCTCAGGGACTCCAGATAAAGGTCTTGGTAACCTGTTACTCATCCCAGTGTTGGATCTGAAGTTTGTGGATCGCGCTGAAGGATTAGGCAGAAACCTCTCCTCACTCCGGACCGATCCTCCACCTGTCGCAGCAACTCCAGATTCTGAACCAACAAGTCCAGACACAAATTGAAGACCTGTACCGTGCAGAGGTGAGCTGTCCTGCAGTAAAACACAGTAAAGCTCATCTAAGGTGTTTCCTTTGAGCTACGTCAGCATCAAACTCTCCCTTCAAAGGATGCTGCCCCTGAATCAGGACTCAGCTCAGGTCTCATACACTCCCTCTTCTTCATCCAGGACCAGCGGCTAGTTGTGAACATATAGAGGTGTATTTAGCCAGAGTGGAGGAGACAAAAACCAGAGCTTAAAGTAGTCTTTATTGGCTCGACAGTCCTCGTACTGATGCCACACCCCCTCCTCTAATGTTGTCTTTCTTTGACCCACAGATTGAAATTGACATGATGCTCCGAACCTGCCAGGGGTCTTGCCGTTTGGGGATCCCCTTCCACGTCAGTCACCCGAGCTACAAAGCGCTCCAAGGTGACATAAAGCAAATAGACAAGGCTCTCAGACAGAAGCACGCCGCAGTGCCTCCTCAGGACCTCCACATATCAAGCTGCAGCCTGTAGACCTGCAGAGACCTGTATCATCTGCAGAGTACAAGACCATACCCACGGTCCAAAAGAGAACTGCTCACCCAGTTTGAAGACATCGGGCAGAACCGGGTCGTTCTGGAGCGGCTGCTGGAGGAGGACTCTGCAGCTGAGGAGGAGGGGATGTTTCACAGCTGGAATGAAAGACTCTAAAGGTTGATTGCAGAGAGTCTGACGGAGGGAGAGGAGGAGGAGAGGGAAGTCATGACTTCAGTTGTCATGGCGTGAACTTTAAGAACGGCTGCTCCTCTTTCTTTTAAAGTCACTTTGTGGGTTTCAGAAGTTAAATTCAATCATTGTTGGTTTTATTTCTGAACGCATGTTGGATACACACAGTTAAGACTCCTTCAGGAGGCTTGAACATATTTAAATATTAGGACTTGGATTGGGACCGTAATGACCTCATGTTTTTGTTGTCCTCACTTCCTGTGTCTATTCGTAAACAGTGATCTACTTCCTGTACAGTTCACTTCACCCAGAGAGAGAAGGGGGAAGTAAATGTACATGCTAGCCATATTTTTCTGGTGTTATCAGAAGATTTCAGAATTTAAGAACTTTTCATTTTGGTGCAATCGGGGGTTTTTAAAAATTGAGGGTGCTGTTTGAAGATGTTGTGAAACAACTCCTCCGGCTCAGATCGGTGGAGCATATATGTAGAGGGACAAAACAAGTGAGCTGAGATCGCCCTGAAGAGGTGGTCTCGGTCTAACAATCAAACCCTTCACAGCAACCCGACCAATACCTGCTAATTCATCACATTAGCAGAAGTAAGCTAGAAGTAACAGACGCAGTAATACAGCTATTTCAATTACAAGTGACCGTTCACAGTCCACCATCAGAATAGGAGCTGGTGCTCGGCGTAGCAGCATCCAGGACTCCACAACATCTCCTGGTTTAGCTCAGAGAGTTTAATCCAGCTCATCAAACCAGGAGAGTTTACCCTCCTCATCACTGGAGCTGGTCTGGTTGTGGGTTAAGTGGCGCCTAAAGCTCCTCTCGTTAAGGGGGGCCAGGGGAGATTCTGGGATCGGATGTTTAGGGGTGCTGAGCCGGGCAAGATACATTTCACTGTTTCAGTACATTTAATGCAATTTCATTCCACATTTGTGAAAGAAGGTGCTTCAGTACCCCCAAAAAAGGGCTAGAAGCACCTATGGTTAATGCTCTACCTCAAAAGTTTTGTAATCTTCTGTTTTCTGTGAAGTGGCGTCCAACATCCTCATTCCATGACGCATATTACCTCCTCGCTGCTCCAAGGTGACCCACGAGTCATTTTTTTGCGTGGTTGGCGCTAGTTAGCATCCTGAAACCGTGTTATAGTGTAAATGGTGACCCTGTCACCTGCAGACATTCACAATTCGAATTCATCTCTCACAAACGCCTTTGGTTTTTAATTGAAGACATATCTCATGACTATATTTTGAAATCATAATAAAATGATAAGCTGCACTCCTGAGGACTCTTTCCATGATTCATCAGCTGTTGTAGCGCTGACCACTGGATAAAAGCTAAAGGTTGACAGAGTCACTCTTTGAACTGAGAGCTTGTATTAGTTCTGTTTCATAACTGGACACATTAGAAACGTGTCAGTGTTTGCTCTTTCTTCTGCTGTATTATTAACTTCATACTTTCCATGTTTGACACACTTCATCTGGATCTATTAAACTCAATGAATTATGTTTCTGGTGTTATGTTATTGGTGGATTCATAAATCAGTGATGAATAAAGATATGTTAACACAACTCATACTCCTACTGGCTCTGATTACATTAAGCTTGAGTTACTTATCCACCAACAGGACACTATAGGGTCATTTGGACCAGAGTTCCGGGGTCTTTTAGCCCCCAGAACTACTTTCCCCTGAACTAAAAGGTTCCTGTTCCCCATTGTTGTCTGCGCTTCGACCGCGGGCTGGAGGGAAAAAAAGAAAATGCCACTACACCACCAGACCAGTAGAGGGCAGTAACACAAAGAGGAATGCCATTCATCAGCATATGGAAAAAACAATGATTGTGAATGGTTTTTGGAAAAATTTTAAAAATGAAAAATTGAAAAAAAATGTGGAAAAAACTTTGAAAAAAAAAATGAAAAAAAAACTTTGATACTTTATTAAAAAAACATTTTGAAAAAAAAATATTTGAAAAAAAAGTTAAAAAAAAAAAAAAATATTGACAAAAAAAAAAAATTGACAAAAAAAAATTTGACATAAAAGTTGACCTGTCGAAAAAAAATATTTTCCTCAAATTTTGAAATTGTGCTCCAAAAGCAGCTAACATGGAAAAAAGTGAAAATGTGTGCCTGTCGGTTAAAACATGTAAAAGCAAAGAATGAATCAACACAACAGTTAGCCTGTTAGCATGAAGAGACTCAGCTTGGTCTGTTTAGATGGTGCTATATTTCATCACAGATGGATTCACTGAATCAACACGTGAGAGGAGATAAGCGCGAGTAGCAAAGACGTTCAACACGGCTTTAAAATCCTTTTGAACTCAAAAAGCCGTGATCGCAGAGATCGGCCGGTGTTTTGGTTTAAACGCGACCCTGTTAACTGGAGACTCTCAGCCGGATGCATCCCTCATAAACGTCTTTAGACCATCATTAAATATCTGATGAGGATATTTTGAAATCTTAATAAAAACTAAACTAGTTTGCATTCCCAGGAACTCCCTCTGTGTTTCAACAGCTGTGTAAACTCCACAAACACTGACACTTTCAGCTGAAGGTCTCCAGTTTACAGGGTCACTTTTAAAACCGGAACACCGGAGGAGAGACGCATTCACGGTGGCTGAGAGAAGACTACTGTTACAAGCTGCTAAATCAAGAGAATCACAGCTTCTTCTTTTGAAAAGTACACACACATACAAAAAAGATAGAACAAATAAAACTAATGAAAGAAAGAGAAATCAGAGAATCACAGATGTGTGTGATGTTATTGTGGACGAGGGAGGAATAAAAACACTGAGGTTAATCTACCAATCAGACACGTTCAGCATTGCAGGCCCCGCCCCCTGAAGTCCGGGACCTTTGAAAGTACACCCCCTCTAGCAGGGGGCTTGTTAGGGGGGAGATTATCTACCCCTGAACTAAATGTAGACCCTGGGTCCTCCGTGGAAATGCCCCTTATAACATGACACGGCCAGTTGGGAATTGTAACGAGCCCTGGAAGTTAGCCGTGTGGTAAAATCAACCTGTGAGGTATGAGATCCTGAGAAACAGTTAGCTTAGCTACATGCTCACGTTCTAACCAGTTTCAGATGGATGCTGTGTTTCAGAATTGAAAAAAGTCTCACCAGGTTTAGGAATAAATAAAACTCCCAGTAACCTTTAAGTCTGTACATCAGGGGAATACCTCAGACAACAATGAGGTATCCTGTTGGTCATGGTAATAGTTTCGTTTCCTCGTAGGTTATACTTTATCTGCTGCAGGAAGGATTCCGTTCCTCGTTGTGGGTTCCTTTCTCTTTGTAATGCAGTGAAATAAAAACAGAGTCAGCAGGAAGTATGTTCCTCAACATGTTTATTGAGTAGTAGAGGAGAGTTGTGATCAACTCGTCCTGTTAGTGCACACTGAAGACGTCACATATAACACAGGCAGACAGATCACAGCACACTCATCCACAACAGAAGACCTTTCTCTTTATCAGACATGAAACATCTCTTCTCTTTCTTCATTCTTCTTTAACTTTAAAAGCTGCATCATTTCATTTCAAGGGTTTTAACTTCCACAGCAGGTCAGGACTCAGCTGTGTGTAAGTGTGTGTGTCCATCTGCTTAAAGGTTACAGCTCAAATAAAGGACACACTGATTGTAAAGCTTGTTAAGGACACTTTACTTTAATGTCTTTTATTTGAAGTTTCCTGTATGTGTTTGTCTTTTATTTTGGCAGCTTCCTGTTTGTGTTATATGCTCGTGTGTGTGTTGGCACCGGCAGCGTGGTCTATCCTGGGGCGAAGTAAGGCCGGATCTTCATGCTGATGGCCTTGAGGGAATACCAGCTGCCCTTCCAGTTCATCCACACCACTCCATCGTCCGTGCCGTGCTTGGCCATCTGACGTGTGTAGGAGCCGCCGATGTAGTACCGGCCGTTGGGATTGGCTGAGTGACAGCGGTTGTACCACCAGCCGCCTCCATCTTCCTTGGCACATTGTTTGGTGGGATCACCGGGGGTCCTTTATCAGGGAGGGAGGGAGAGTGAGTTTCAAATATACAACAACAGAAACACATCACATCTGTCACTTTAAATCTTGAACCACCTGACTCATTAGCAACAAGCTAATGGGACCAGGATTCAAACCTTTTGAACATTAGCATTTTCTCTCTCCTCTCTCTGCCTGTCTCTCACTTTAACTCTTCCTGTCCCATTAAAGTTACTAACCATAGACCGCCCTGGAGTCCCTGAGCTCCCTTGTCTCGTAGGTTCCTCTGGATCTCTGCTGTAGATTCCTTTTTGGGGGTCTGTTATCATCCTTTCTTTCTTTTTTCTTTCTTTCTTTCTTTTCTTTCTTTCTTTTTCTTTCTTTTTCTTCTTTATTCAGTCCTTCTTCTTACTTCACTTCCTTTCTTTCTTTTCCCTTCTTAATTCCTTCTCTTTCCTTCCTTCCTTCCTTCCTTCCATCCTGCTTCCTATCCTTCTTTCTTTCAATCTTTCTCTCATTCCCTCTTTCTTTCCTTCTTTCTTTCTTCCCTTCTTTAATTCCTTCTCTGTCCTTCCTCCCTTCCTGCTTTCTTTCCTTCTATCTTCCTTCCTTTCTTTCTTTCCTTCTTTCATCCATTCTTTCTTTCCTCCTTCCTTCCTTCCTTCCTTTCTTTCTTTGCTTCCTTCTTTCTTTCATTCCTTCTTTTTTTCAATCCTACTTTCTTTCATCCATTCTTTCTTTCCCTCCTTCCTTCCTTCCCTTCTTTCTCTCTTTGTTATTCCATGTTTCTCATCCTTTGTCTCCTTTCTATCCCGTCCTTTCCTTCCCATTTCTCTCCTCTTTTTCTTTCTTCTGGTCTCCCCTCTCTTCTCTCTTTTCTTAGACCTTTCTGGAGTCCCTGAGCTCCCTTGTCTCGTGGTTCCTCTGGATCTCTGCTGCTGTGGACGTGGTCCAGACTCCAGCTGCTACAAACTCTACTATCCGTTTCTCCCCACTATCATCTCTCTCTCTCTTCATCTCCCTCTATCCCTCTCTCCAACACGGTCTCAGCAGATGTGGTCTAACATGAGTCTGGTCCTGCTGGAGGTTTTTTCTGCCTGTTAAGGAAGTTTGTCCTTGTCCACTGTAACTTGCTAAATGCTGCAAAGTGCTCTGCTCATGGGGATTAAGATGAGATCCGATGAGTCCTGTCTGGAGAGGGACGGATCTGATCAGGTCTTGATGTTGGGTCTTTGTTAAGAATAGAACATAGAGGACGGTCTAGACCGGCTCTGTTTGGAAAGAGTCTGAGGAGAACATTTTGTTGGGATTTGGCTCTTTATAATACAGATTGACTGATTGAATGCTAGCCCAGTACTGGATTTATTTAATCCTATCACACGGTGGGACTTTGATTCTAAAGGACTCTTACCAGTTGTCGTTGTCTCTGTCGTAGGTACTGAACATCATGCCGTTGTGAATGGTCATGGTGCGGTTTTCACCAAGAGCTCAGAAGATCCTTCCATGAAACCGTTGCCAGCGGTACCTGAGTAACCACCGACAGCCAGCACGAAGTTGGAGGTCTCTGATTGGACGGTGAACTGTTGATACTGGGCGTTGACCTGAATGATGGCAGAGAGACATTTCAGTTTCATTAAGGGTACAGGATTTGAACCCCAAGTTTTGAGGTTGTGTGTGATTTGAAAACCAGAATGACACTTCATAGATCTAAGTATTAAATGAACACCTATCAATAATCCCTGTATTTAAAGACCTGTGAACATGAAAAGTTGAACTTACTTTGGCTCCAGTCCAGTCCTGCATCTCAATGAGAACCTCAGTGGGGCCCATCTTGGTCACTTGACTAATGCGGTCATTACCCAGCCAGTATTCACCTGTCACAACACAAACAAGAAGAGCAGGATAATCAGCCAAATGATGGGGATAATGAAGGATACACTCCCTAAATGAAAGTTAGGAAAGTCCTACCTGGAGTCTCGCAGTGACCCTTGCCAGAATCAAAGGCGATGTTGCCAAAACCACGACGATACTCGTCCCAGCGCCGACCGAAGTCAACGCTGCCATCAAGCCTGCTCTGGATGAGAAGCCATCCTGAACGAGAAAGACCAAACAGGGGCGTCTTTAAAAGGTGGGTTCTGCCTGATGTACTCAAGGGAACAGGAAGTAAATACACCCTGATGTAGTCTCACCTCCATTCTGGCTGGTCTGATCACAGAAGACCTTGTATGCCGGGAGAAGGCGTCCGGCTGGATCAGGTACATCTGAGAGTCTCTTCCTCCACGACGGAAGACGTCCTCACACTCCTTACCTGGATCACACGAAGAGAACTTGAGTATGCGTGGATAACTTTGCTTTGCAGTCTGTGTAGAGTTTTAGGATTCTATCTTGTACTTTGGGATTGGATTTTTAAAATGTATTTCATCAGAGATGATTGATTGGGGTCCATATTCCCCTACAGGACATCATGCTACAAATATGTCCTGCAAAGGATAAATCATAAAAATGTGTGTGTTCCCAATCTGTGACCTTCCCCCAAGTGTCACACATCACTTGCACCACCCCCAGTAAGGTCGGACTTCCACCAGATCTGTGTCCAGGTCCGTCTCCCATCCACTGCAGTCCGGCTCCTTGGTTGCATTTTCAGAACTCAGCACGGAGCCGGACCTCCGGACAGCTGGAGTCATGTGACCGAGGTTTCCCCTTCTGTAATCCCTGAATCAAGGATCCTCCTCCTCCTCCTCTCCTCATCCATGTTGTCTTCCTGGTCCTCTGAAACCTCTGACCTGTTGACTCCAGGCCTGGCTCCGCTCATCATGACTTTGGTTTGTTGTTGTAGTTAAGTGAAATACGATCTGGTGATAACACAGAGTCTTTATTCTGAAAATTAACCGCCTGACTTCCTGTCCCGCTCCATCTGCTCTGTTGAGATTGATGCGTCGTGCTCCGGCATCCGGCACAAATAGAAGTCTTGTGGATCTGATCCGGAGGACTCAGACCTGCCGGATCCAGTGGAAGTTAACACATTGACTAGAATAGAGACCTCTCAGACCCAGAGCTGTGACGGATCAGAGACAGATCTGGTGGAAGTTAGCCTTAACGTTGAGTCACAGAACCAAGGAAATGAGCATTAAGGGAAAGAAAAGGAAAGCTGAGGAAAGGAAAGACAAGGAATAGAAACCTGAGGAAGGAAATGAGAGCTAAGGGAAGGAAAGGAAAGGAAAAGAAAGCTGAGGATCGCTTAACTTCTGAACCATAAAGACAGAACCTTGTTTTTTTGCACCAGGCCTTAAAAAGTAACATTTAACCAGAGTCTAATGGGGTCTGACTCACTTCTGGAGTCAGCCTCAAGTGGACATCGAGGAACTGCAGGTTTTTGGTGCTTCAGCATGAGCTTTATTATCACACAGGAAGGAGGAGGAAGAAAAAAGATGATGGAGGAAAACAGGATAAGGTAGGGTGGGGAAACTAGGATGAAGTTGAAGGAAAATAGGGAAGGAAGGAGGAAGGGAGAAAGAGAGGAAGCAAGGAAGGGAAGTGAGGGGGAAAGGTAGCGATGTAGGAAAAAGAGATGGAATATTCCCTCCCTTTTCATTCCCCTCCTTCCTGTCCAACTTTCTACGCTCACACTTTTCCCCAGCTTTTGTCTCATAATCCTTACCCATTTATTTCCCTCCCTCCTACCTCCTTCCCTCCGCCTCCCTCCCTCCTTCCCTCCGCCTCCCCCCCTCCTCTTAGAGTGTTTTTATTCTGAACCGGATGTTTTCATTTGGTTTTGGTGAAACCTGACTTCCTGTCCCGCTCCATCTGCTCTGTTGAGATTGATGCGTCGTGCTCCGGCATCCGGCACAAATAGAAGTCTTGAGTTTCTGCTGTGGAGGGCTCGGATCCAGTGGAGGTGAACACATTGACTAGAATAGAAACCTATCAGATCGGGGTACTGTGACGGAGTGGAGACGGACCAGACATGGATCAGGTGGAATTTGACCGTACATATGAAACCCTGGAGGCCATGGTTGGCACAGCACTTACCAGACACCACAGGTATGGACAGTTGGTCTTGCACGGCTCCTTGCATCCTCCCTCTGGGACTGGATGGCTTTCTCTAACTTCTGGATTTTCAGCCTGATCTTGTCCAGGACCCCCTGCAGCCAAAACACCCCATGCATCATAGATCTGTTTCTGTGGGTTTGATTCTGAATAGATTCAATGTCTCCCTTTCTTTTTTTTTTACCTGTAGCACCCGGATGTTGGAAGGGAAGGTATTGTCCACTATGTCCTTGATGTAGGCATGTTGTTCCTCCACGCTATCAGTGTACTGACTGACCACCCTGTTGTTATCTGAGAGAGAGAGGAGGGATACATCAGCACAGAAGAAGCACAGGCAGATCCACGTTGCTCTTATGGAACACTATTTCCAAACATCATCTGTACGAGGAAGACCCTCAAGGTGTTTCATTGTGTCCTTCTCACCGGTGATGACTCTCTGCCTCTCCCTCAGAGAGTTGGAGATGCTGTTGACGTAGTTGTAGACGTTGTTGGAGGAGCGGGTCAGGTCATCCACCTGAGGCTTGAGGTCACTGATGCCCTGTGAGAAATGCAGAAGTTAATCCCAAGGTTTCTTGTTTTCACAAAGTCCTGCTGGAGTATTTACTCAAAGATTTAACACACCGCTTTGACGCTCCTCTCTTGTTTCAGCAGTGCCGTCTTCAGCTCGCAGCCGTTAGGACACAAAACACCCTGATGGACAAGAAAAATCAGAATGAGTTAGTGAAATGAAAAATAAAAGTCTTTTAAACGTTGGCTCTTTTAGGAGCCAGCTCTTAGCATCCTCCTACCATCTCATCTGAGGCGTGTGTGCATCCTCCAGCATCAGGGATCTCCTTCTTCTCCTGCACCTGTGGTCTTCCAACCGTAGTCTGAGTGGGGCGTCCACGATACCTGAATGAAACACAAGAGACTGGTCACTGACCTGTTCCACTTACAGACTTTCCACTTTATTTGAATGATCTCAGACGCAGCCGGAACGCAACGGAGCGGATCCAGAGGAAGTTAACGCAGTGACTAGAATAGAAACCTATCAGATCCGGTGCTGGCATTTGGCCGTATGTCATGTGTTTGGTTGCGTACACAGTGTGTTCGTCACCCTCTCTTCACTTTGAAGTTGTCTGACTTTACCTGTGCCCGCCGCTGATAGGAGGGGGGACATAGCGAGGAGCGGTGTATTGGTCCCTGCCCCTGGTTGAGGGACGATGACCTCGAGCGTCTACGGTTTTCTGGGAGAGGAGAGGGAAGAAGACTCGATTAATGAATGAGATAAGAAAATGTGAGCATGAATAAATCCACATGTTATAAGTGAAACTCTTGCACATACATTTGGGGGTTTTGATGTGGATGTGCCCGTCTGTAAAACAAAATAAGAAGAGACTGTCGTGAGTTTCATTCAGCTGAAATACTTTATTAAATTAACTCATCACCTTCAAATCCTCAAAAATCAACTGTTTTAAAACAAGCGCACAGTTTAAACATGAATCTGCATAAACTTCTAATAAGAAATTACATCTCAAACATCCAACTCCAGATTTACTCCAGGATAAATTCAACTTTTGGATCCTCTGTGACAGTTTCTTCCACTCACCGCCCCGTAGTCGTCATATTCCAGATCATCCTGCGCCCAGGCGACGTACGCGCACAGATACAGCAAGCAGCGTCTTCATGGTCCACCGCTGAGGAAGTTACTCTTTTAAAAATCCTCCCTGTGTCTTCAGTGCGCCTCCTCTCCGTCTCTGTCCCTGAAATGTGATCTGACCAGGTATTATCTTCTCTCGCTACGTGGGTTATTTCATCCTCCCCAGTTTTGTCGATGCGCCAAAGTCCGGTCAACGTCTGCCGGGTCTGTTTGCCTAACCTGAGTCACCGCTGTGCGCAGTCCGCCTGGAGCTCATGTGGGAACAAAAGGGCAACAGGCTCAAGACTCTCCTGATAAGTCAGAGAGCAGTTTGACAGTTTTTTGTTTTCCAACCAATGCTGAAGATTCTTATCCCCAAAGACGAGGTGTGCTGTACCGCTGTCGCACCATGATGACACATGGTTGAAAGAGTTGTGCAAATCCTGTGGTAGTGAAATAGTTGTAAACATTGAGCTGGTTAAAATCAGGTGTAGTAGGGGCGCTAGTGGTCTAAGCGCCCCACATACAGAGGCTACAGTCCTCGTCGCAGGGGTCCCCGGTTTGATTCCCGGCCGGTCGACCATTTCCTGCATGTCTTCCCCCGCTCACTACTCCCCACATTTCCTGTCTCTCTTCAGCTGTCCTATAAAAAAGCAAAAAGGCCAAATAATAAAATAATCAGGTGTGGGCTTTAATGGGAAGTTTCTTGAACCAGGAGTGCTTTTCTTTTTTCAACTATATTTCATTTTTTCTGGAAGTGTTTTGTCTTTGCAACTTGGAATGATTATTTTAATAATTTCTTTTTAGACTCTGATCCGACTACAGTCCTGAGCAAAGCCCCTCATGGGGTCAGAGGGGACAGGCCCGAGGTCTAGAGAGGGGCAGTCAGTAGAGTCAGGGAAGCAGAGGCAGGAGACGGGGAGTGAACGCTCTGCAGGAGGCGGGCAGAACGGCAGGACGGGATCTGATCCTGCTGACCCCACTTAGGACCCTTTTGTGACTCCTGGACACTCCCACGACTTTAGGTGCATTACGACCAAGAGTTCCGGGGTCTTTTAGCCCCCTGAACTACTTTCCCCTGAACTAAAAGGTTCCTGGTTCCTAGACTAACAACTGTCAGGAACTAGACTAACGACTGCCAGGAACTAGACTAACGACTGCCAGGAACTAGACTAACGACTGCCAGGAACTAGGTTCATGACTGTCAGGAGGTACTGAACAACTGTCAGGAACTAGACTAACAACTGTCAGGAACTAGACTAACAACTGCCAGGAACTAGACTAACAACCGCCAGGAACTAGACTAACAACTGCCAGGAGGTACGGAACGACTGTCAGGTGATAGGAGAACGACTGCCAGAAACTAGACTAACGACCCACTTAGGACCCTTTTGTGACTCCTGGACACTCCCACGACTTTAGGTGCATTACGACCAAGAGTTCCGGGGTCTTTTAGCCCCCTGAACTACTTTCCCCTGAACTAAAAGGTTCCTGTGCCCCCATTGTTGTCTGTGTTCGACAGCGCTGAAGTCCGGGTAGATTGTGTAAATCAGGCCAATATATTGGACCCTAATGACGGTGACTGGTTGGTGTTTTCCCAGGTTTCCTCCGGCTGTAGAGAGCAGCTCTTTTTACCTCTTTGTTAAGAACACATTATGTATTGATTACCATCAGGACATAAAGATCATTTTAACCTGGAGAACAAAAAGTGATCTGAATCTGAACACCAACCCCAGCTTTAAGGGCTCAGCTGAAGTATTTTTGAAAGTCTGGAAACCCTTCCTCTCTTACTTTGAACAGAATGTAACCTCTTGACAGTGAACATTGTGTCTGGGTCTCTTCCCCCTAATCTCAGAGTGTCTGCAGGTGCTATATAAATAAGGTTGAGTTAAGATCACAGAGGGAATGTGGAATTTGCACTAAACAGGTGACTTAACTGTTTTTACCCAGCAAATCCTAGCCATTAAAACCATCAAATAAAGGACAGAATTTAACTCCCATTTTGCCTTCATGATGGTCATTTCCACTTCCTGTGATCACACGTTTAACGTAAGGCACATGTGTAGATCTGGTGCTCAGATTATGAAATATTTTCACCTCTTCAGATTGTGATTTGTATAAACAGAACCTCAATACAGCCTGGATTTAATCTTTGTTCTCAGAAGTTCTCCCAGATCTGAACAGCCAGTCATGACTCATGAGGGTAAACACTCTCTCCACAACAAGTTACCAAACCCACCGCCTCCAGAGTGATCTGTGTCACTGAAATGCTTGTTGTGTTTCCTTAAAGATATCATGGTCACAGAGATATGTTCCGTATTGACTCGGTGAATACAGAGAAAAGCCAGCTTGTTTTGTGAGGGCGCTGCAGAGAGAGCACATCAGGGTCTGGAAACTGGGACGATGAAGCAAGACCTGTGTTTGAGTCCAAAAGGGTACAGGGTGCTGCCTCACATTAAACAAACTTAACTTTGTACAAGCATTGAGGTTGGTATAATTAAGGAATGTGTTTGCATTTCAAACATGAAACCTCATCCAGATTAGAGTTCCAGCACCTAACAGTGAGTCCGCCTTTCTCTATCAGTCCAATAATTTTACTCCATATGGCATTCCACATTCACACTCTATAGATACCTTCAAGAACAGAATTTGCCAAGAAGCTTTGTGCCTTCCCATCTTCACCAACACGGGGTCAGATAGATGCTCTTTGCTTGGGACCTCTACAGCCTGGCCTGATATCCAAACTATACCGCTCAATTCAAGAAAAGGCCACCCCTTCCCTGAACCAGCTTAGGGAGAGGTGGGCTTAAGACCTTGGGACTGACGTTCTGATGAAATATGGCGGCCTGCAAATTCAAGAATCCACTCTACATCAGACACGGCCCTTACAGTTTAAGGTCACACATAGACTGCACTTCAGTAGGAGCAGAGTGACAGATGTTCCAGGATCGGCCATCTTTGTGACATTCTCCTCTATTTGTGGTAAGGAGATACGTCCTGCCCCAATCACTGCATTGTTTGGAGTTGTTCCCAGAGTTTTCTCGCTTACAGGCGCACAGAGTGACCCTTTAGCCTTTTTGTCGCCATGGCCCGACGTCTAATTTTGACTCACTGGAAATCCACAGGACCACATCACACAGTAAATGGGCTGCAAGTGTGACGGCCCATCAAGCTTGAAGAACTCAGATACTCCATTAATGGCTCAGCTGAAATTTTTGAAAGTCTGGAAGCCTTCTTCTTACTTTGAACAGAATTTAACCTTTTAACAGTGAACATTGGTGTCTGGGTTCTCTTCCCCTAATCTCAGAGTGTCTGCAAAAGCAAGGAATGCATTGATTTGCTACAACACCTCACACAAACAATCACCATGTGACACTTGACTGTTGTGCAAATGTTTTAGTGCTTTAACTTCTACAACTTGTCTCAAAATGGTCTTATTTCATTAACATTACAATTCTGCAGAGGTCAGGTCCAAAGAGAGGCGGACTTGAAAGTATATCTCACACATTCAACAAATAGAAATGTAAGCACTGACAGATAAATCCCTCTAACTTTCAGCTCCAGCTCCTCTAACTCAGGAACCTCTCAGTGCCAGTTGTCCTTGACGCAAACGAAGGGCCGGGTTCTCGTTGCAGGAGGCGTAGTTCACTTCCATCATGCAAAGAAGAAAAGACCCAGAATCCTTAGAGTCAGTTCACACACAGGGTTTAGAGACTTGTTGTATGTGTGTGTGTGTGTGTGGTGTGTGTGTGTGTGTGTGTGTGGGTGTGGTGTGTGTGTGTGTGGGTGTGTGTGTGTGTGTGTGTGTAGCTTACATCCAACATCATCAACAGACAGTGCTCAGTCCTCTTGAATTGTAGTCCATGTACAGTTTGAGTAGTCAAACTTGGTGCCGTCCGCCCACATCCAGAAACAGTTCGTAGATAGAACACAGCTGAGCTTCAGAATCAAGTCCTCAGGTTTAAACTTTAGAGGGAACAACTTACATTTCAGGGTTTCAAGTTTCAAACCACAAAATTTAAACTTTTTTTTCATTTTGAGAAACTTCGACTGTCTGTAATCCGATGGAAGATGTTGATCAGGTCGTCTGGAGTGTTTAAGTTCGGTTGAGTATTTCCTTATTGTGTTTCTGTCATGATTTCCTGGACGTGGTCCAGACTCCAGCTGCTACAACTACTACTATCCGTCTCCCCACTATCTCTCTTTCTTCATCTCCCTCTATCCCTCTCCCAACACGGTCTCAGATTCAGATGTGTGTCTAACATGAGTGGTCCTGCTGGAGGAAGAGAGAAAGAACAAAGGGAAGAAAAAAAGGAAGAACACAAGGAAGGAAGGAAGGAAGTACACAGGGAAGGAGAAATGAAGGAAAGAGTACACAGGGAAGGAAGGAAGGAAGTACCCAGGGAAGGAAGGAAGGAGGTACACAGGAAAGGAAGGAAGAAAATAAGTACACTGGGAAGGAAGTGAGGAAGGAAAAACACAGAGTAGGAAGGAAGGTAGGAAGGAAGGAAGGAAGGAAGGAAGGAAGGAAGGAAGGAAGGAAGGAAGGAAGGAAGGAGGAAGGAAGGAAGGAAGGAAGGAAGGAAGGAAGGAAGGAAGGAAGGAAGGAAGGAAGGAAGGACACAGGGGAGGATGGAAGGTGGGAATCAAAGAAGAACACAGTGGAGGAAGGGTGGAAGGAAGTACACAGGGAAGGAAGGAAGGAAGGAAGTACACTGGGAAGGAAGTGAGGAAGGAAAAACACAGAGTAGGAAGGAAGGAAGGAAGGAAGGAAGGAAGGAAGGAAGGAAGGAAGGAAGGAAGGAAGGAAGGACACAGGGGAGGATGGAAGGTGGGAATCAAAGAAGAACACAGTGGAGGAAGGAAGGAAAGAAGTACACAGGGAGGAGAAGTGAGGGAAAGAAGTCAAGGAAGGAAGGAAGGAAGGAAGGAAGGAAGGAAGAAGGAAGGAAGGAAGGAAGGAAGGAAGGAAGGAAGGAAGGAAGGAAGGGAAGTACATGGGAAGGAAGTGAGGAAGGGAAAAACAGGGAGGAAGGAAGGAAGGACACAGGGAGGATGGAAAGTGGGAATCAAAGAAGAACACAGGGAGGAAGGAAGGAAAGAAGTACACGGGAGGAGAGAAGTGAAGGAAGAAGTACACAGGGAAGGAAGTGTTCTCAGTCCTGAGCTCCTTGTCTCGTAGGTTCCTCTGGATCTCTGCTGCTGTGGACGTGGTCCAGACTCCAGCTGCTACAACTACTACTATCGTCTCCCCACTATCATCTCTCTCTCTCTCTCTCTCTCTCTCTCTTCTCTCTCTCTGTCTCTCTCTCTCTCTCTATCTCTTCTCTCTCTCCTCTCTCTCTCTCTGTCTCTCTCTCTCTCTCTCACTCTCTCTTCGTCTCCCTCTCTCTCTCTCTCTCACTCTCTCTTCGTCCTCTGTCCCTCTCTCCAACACGGTCTCAGCAGTCCTGTCTGTAAGATGGGACTGGATCTGACGGTCTTGATGTTGGGTCTTTGTCAATAATAGAACATAGATAGACCGTGTTGTTTGGATTTGGTGCTTTTAAATAAAGATTGATTGATTGTGTGTTAGTGTTTTATTTTGTAGAATAAGTCTACTTTTACTTCCTGTGTTTTCCTTCCTTTGAGATTGTCTCACCTGAGTCTCCTCACTCATTACCTGCTGTTTACAGTCTCTGTGTTTCCATTTTATGGGGGTCGTAGGAAAAGTACTCAAACTAGATTACAATATGAAAGATATGGATAAAGGATTTCCTTACCTTCACGGCATCTTGGCCCCGAGCCAGGTTTCAGGGAAGTCGTGGGTGTACCCTCTGGTCAACGACTGGATGAAGTGGTTCTCCTTCTCACTGTGGACTGATGCCAGGTTCCCCCCTTCAAAGTTACAGTAACTCTGGAAAGAACAGAAGAAGATTCATCCTTAAAAACATGACCAGAGAACACGTACGGGACACTCCCTTAGTGAGACCTCACCTCGGCTTCCACCCAGGACTTTGGGGAGTTGATGAAGACGAAGCACCGCGAGCCGTAATGGGACAGTAGTACGGACAGTAGTAGTCCTTACCTACAGAAAGAGACGTCAACATTTCAATCCAACATTTAGATTTTAGAAAAAGCTTTTATTATCTCATTCATTCATTTATCTATTGTTTCATAGAGGGTGTGCAAATCAGAGGCAGTTTGTACCCGTGCTGTAGCCTAAAGGTGCATCTGGACCAAGAGTCCCGGGTCTTTCAGTCCCCAGAACTACTTTCCCCTGAACGAAAAGGTTCCTGGTCCCCATTGTTATCTGCGGGCTGAAGTCCCGGGTAGATTGTGTAAATCAGGCCAGTGACGTATGGAGGGAAAAGTAAATACTTCTTTCTTTCTTTCTTTCTTTCTTTCCCATTCATCACAGATGACCCCATAGAGCAGCAGGCGGACAGGCAGGTATCATTCTGAGCAACACAACAGTTAGCCTGTTAGCATGAAGAGACTCAGCTGGTCTGTTTTAGATGGTGCTATATTTCATCACAGATGGATTCACTGAATCAACACGTGAGAGGAGATAAGCGCGAGTAGCAAAGACGTTTCAACACGGCTTTAAATCCTTTGAACTCAAAAAGCCGTGATCACAGAGATCGGCCGGGTTTTGGTTTAAACGGCGACCCTGTTAACTGGAGACTCTCAGCCGGATGCATCCCTCATAAACGTCTTTAGACCATCATTAAATATCTGATGAGGATATTTTGAAATCTTAATAAAAACTAAACTAGTTTGCATTCCCAGGAACTCCCTCTGTGTTTCAACAGCTGTGTAAACTCCACAAAACTGACACGTTCAGCTGAAGGTCTCCAGTTTACAGGGTCACTTTTAAAACCGGAACAGGGAGGAGAGACGCATTCACGGTGGGCTGAGAGAAGACTACTGTTACAAGCTGCTAAATCAAGAGAATCACAGCTTCTCTTTTGAAAAGTACACACACATACAAAAAAGATAGAACAAATAAAAACTAATGAAAGAAAGAGAAATCAAGTCAATCACTGATGGACAAACAATGACTGGGAATGGTTTTAGAAAAAATTTAAAAGAAAAATTATTTTTTTTTTTTTGGAAAAATAAAATTGCCCCCAAAAAATTGAAAAAAAATTTTGACAAAAAAAATTTTGACAAAAAAAATTTGAAAAAAAAATTTGGTCAAAAGAAATTTGACAAAAAATTTTTTTAAAAAAAGTTGACCCTGTCGAAAAAACAAATTTTCCTCAAACTTGAAATTGTGCTCCAAAAGCAGAAAAACATGAAAAAAAAGTGAAAATTTTGTGCCTGCGGTTAAAAACATGGAAAAAGCAACGAATGAATCAACACAAACACTGACACGTTCAGCTGAAGGTCTCCAGTTTACAGGGTCACTTTTAAAACCGGAACACGGGAGGAGAGACGCATTCGCGGTGGGCTGAGAGAAGACTACTGTTACAAGCTGCTAAATCAAGAGAATCACAGCTTCTTCTTTTGAAAAGTACACACACATACAAACAAGATAGAACAAATAAAAACTAATGAAAGAAAGAGAAATCAAGAGAATCACAGATGGACAAACAATGACTGGGAATGGTTTTTAGAAAAAATTTAAAAGAAAAATTGAATTTTTTTTTTTTGAAAAATAAAATTGCCCCCAAAATATTTTGACAAAAAAATTTGTCAAAAAAAATTTTGACAAAAAAATTTTGACAAAAAAATTTTGACAAAAAAAATTTTGACAAAAAAAATTTTGACAAAAAAAATTTTGACAAAAAAAATTTTGACAAAAAAAATTTTGACAAAAAAAATTTTGACCAAAAAAATTTTGAAAAATAAATTTGACAAAAGAAATTTGACAAAAGAAATTTTAAAAAAAGTTGACCCTGTCGAAAAAACAAATTTTCCTCAAACTTGAAATTGTGCTCCAAAAGCAGAAAAACATGAAAAAAAGTGAAAATGTTGAGCATGCGGTTAAAAACATGGAAAATGAATGAATGAATCAACACAAACACTGACACATTCAGCTGAAGGTCTCCAGTTTACAGGGTCACTTATAAAACCGGAACACCGGGAGTAGAGACGCATTCACGGTGGGCTGAGAGAAGACTACTGTTACAAGCTGCTAAATCAAGAGAATCACAGCTTCTTCTTTTGAAAAGTACACACATACAAAAAAGATACAACAAATAAAAACTAATGAAAGAAAGAGAAATCAAGAGAATCACCGATGTGTGTGATGTTATTGTGGACGGAGGGAGGAATAAAAACACTGAGGTTAATCTACCAATCAGACACGTTCAGCATTGCAGGCCCCGCCCCTGAAAGCCCCAGGACCTTTTCAAAGTACTACCCCCCTAGCAGGGTTTTTTTTAGGGGGGAGACTATCTACCCATGAACTGAAGTTAGACCCTGGGTCCACCGGTGGAAATGTCCCTTAACTCCAGTAAATCAAGCATGCACAACAATCTGAAACAGTCCCTCTTTAATCCTTCCCATCCTTGCATTTCTGTTCACTTGAGTCTGTTTTAGAGACTGCCTACAGATGGCGCCACACTCCTCGTACACTTTGCAGGAGAAAAAGTTTCTTGAGGCTCTGAGGGTTGTGCCATAGCTTCAAGGTGTGTATCTGTTTTATTGTTTTCACTTGTCTGTTCTCAGGTGGATTACATACAAATCAAATGCAGCTCAAAGTGCTTTACAGCGATGAATAGAAGAAAAAGCAATTATTTGAGAGTTCCAGCGTGTTTAAATAGTTGGTTTATTTGGTGCTTAATTTGTACCATGTATGTCTCTCCCTTTGAAAGAACAAGAAGAGTTGAAATGGAGTCAAATTCCTTAAATGTGGTCGATGCAGCTGGTGGACTAAATTACAATACCTCCTTACAGAGAGGCAAGAAGAGACACACTGACACGGGGCATAAAATCAACAATGTGCCCAGTGGTTAAGGTATTATTCTACAATCTCACACACGACCACACTCACCACAGTCGAACGGATAATCCCCGGCACTGCCCTGGTGTTGGATATCTCCTTCCCGTGATGACGTTGACGCACCAGCAGTACCCGGTTATAGAGCAGCACTGCTGAGGGACGTAATTCCCCTCAGAGTCGCACTGGGGGACGAAGGCTCCTTGGGTGTATGGGTCCATGTCCTTCATGTACTCGCAGTGGCCCGTGCGCATGGTGGAGTTCATGATGGGACCGGCTCTGCTCAGCGCCAAGAGGCTGCTGCAGAGTGTCATGCACACTATCAGGAGCGTCATGGTGATGATGAAGACGCTTGTGTAAAAAACACAGGAGAGAAGTGATCAAAGAGACCAGTACTCATTATTTCTTGAAGTAAAATACGTCCTCTGAAACTGAAAGGTAGACTCACCTGTTGGAGGACCGGCTGCAGTGTGTCTGTCTCTGCCGCTCCTCTGCCTTTTATCTGGCAGATCTGATCCCTCTGTTTCCTCCGTGTCATTCTTTGATTTCATTGGTTCACACAGCAGCTCTGAGGTCGAATGTAACGACGACGACACAGTACCTGCAGAGACGGATCCCACTTTGTCTTTCTCTTATTAATTGATTGTACATGAGGAGGACCGGCCCTTGTGTATTCTGTCCCATTGTAGTCAAGATGAGGTTTGGGTTACATCATTTTTATATCTCTGTTACGTCTTTGTTAGTGTCTCTTTGTGTCTCAGTTTCCCAGACTATCTTGTGTTTGGACCTTTTGGAGCAGTTCTTATTTTCCCGCCTCACATTGTGTAAATCTGGGTCAACACTTGAGACTGACTTGAATATAACATATCATATTATAAGATCCAGTATATGCAAGCTGACATCCTATGTATGTGTAATGTTTGAGTGTTGCTGTTACATGTGACACTGAAATAATGAGGAGTCTTTATAACCACTGCCTGCTGGTTATTGATAACCATGGTATCATTACAGGGGAGTAACTGAGGCTAAATGAAGCCTCTGTAAGGAGACAGTCTAAGGTCTCAATAACACCAACTTTAGTCCAGATTGAATTTTATCATCCACCTTAGGATACCTGACCATGCCTTCATTATGACTCTGTGTTCTGGGGTAAGACGTGTAACGTTACCTCGTGTTATAGAACAACTGCTGATGTGTTACCTGTGAACAACACGGCAAAACACATTATACCAAGTCACTGTGACTCGGTCAGCAGCAAGATGAACCCAGGTGACCCCAGTGAGAACATGATGATTAATCCCATCTATCCAGCCATGCATTCATTCATCCATCATCTATCCATCCATCCATCCATCCATCCATCCATATCTATCTACATCCATTCATCTATCCATCCATTCATCCATCCATTCAGGCTTCAAGCCATCCATCCATCCATCCATCCATCTATCCATCCATTCATCTATCATCCATTCATCCATCCATCCATCCATCCATCCATTCAGGCTTCAAGCCATCCATCCATCCATCCATCTATCCATCCATCCATCCATCCATCCATCCATCCATCCATCCATCCATCCATCCATCCATCCATCCATCCATCTATCCATCCATTCATCCATCCATTCAGGCTTCAAGCCATCCATCCATCCATCCATCCATCCATCTATCCATCCATTCATCCATCCATTCAGGCTTCAAGCCATCCATCCATCCATCCATCCATCCATCCATCCATCTATCCATCCATACATCCATAAATCCATCCATGCGTCCAACCATCAATGCATTTATCCATCCATTCATCCATCCATCCATCTATCCATCCATCCATCCATCCATTCAGGCTTCAAGCCATCCATCCATCCATCCATCCATCCATCCATCATCTATCCATCCATTCATCCATCCATTCAGGCTTCAAGCCATCCATACATCCATAAATCCATCCATGCGTCCAACCATCAATGCATTTATCCATCATCCATCCATCCATCCATCCATTAATCCATCCATCCATCCATCCATCCATCTATCCATCCATTCATCAATCCATTCAGGCTTCAAGCCATCCATCCATCATACATCCGTAAATCTATCCATGCGTCCAACCATCAATGCATTCATCCATCATCCATCCATCCATCCATCCATCATCTATCCACCCGTCCATTCATTCATCATCCATCCATCCATCTATCCAGCCATCCATTAATCCGTCCATCCATCCATCCATTAATCCATTCAATCATCATCCATCCATCCATTAATCCATCCATTTATCATCTATCCACCCGTCCATTCATCTATCATCCATCCATCATCCATCCATCTATCCATCCATGCATCCATCCATCATCCATCCATCCATCCATCCATCCATCCATCCATCCATCATCCATCATCCATCCATCCATCCATCCATCCATCATCCATCCATCCATTAATTCATCATATATCTACCGATCCATTCATCCATCCATGCAGGCTTCAAGCCATCAATACATCCATCCATCATTCATCATCCATGCATCGATAATTTATCCATCCATCCAGCCATGCACCCAATCATCCATATATTCATCCATCTATGTATTCATCCATCCATCCATCCATCCATCCATCATCCATCCATCCATCCATCCATCCATCAGACTTTTTAAGACCCAAGCAAATAAAAATGATCATTTTTGCTGATCAATCTTTTAAGTCCCTCCATAATCATAACCTTCCTGAGTTAAAAGCCAAATTTCTGCTCCCTGTCATGTTTTAAATGTGAACTTCTTACCATGCTGCGTTTGTGAAGAGTTGCTTAACTGCCTTTCAATGTTTCACAACAATGACATAAAGATTTATTCCATCTGTGAGTGTGTTCATAATACACTGCCATGAATCGTCAGGTAAAAATGTGAATCCAAAAGGAGTTATTCCAAAGGTTAGCTGGACTGAGGCGTAACCCCTCCTGTCCTATTCATCACAGTTCTTAAGAAACCCATTTATCAAACACACTACCTCCACACCACACAGTGTCACGGCCTTGTTGGTGAAATAGCATTCAGACTGGAGCAGCTCTGTGATCAACAGTAATAAAGATTATGATATTAGTAACAACACAACTCTTCCTCACTTCCTGTGTGGACCCAAAGTGTAGCCGTTTGGATCCCATGAGGATTGCAGAGTCCTGCTGCAGTCACTTCACCGTATAGCTCAAATAAGCTCCTCTGCTTGACTGAACAAACGCTTCTATCTCAAGACCGGTGAAGGACTTCCTGTTGCACAATGCTTTCATGTGAAGACGGTTCCCAACAGTAAGAAAGAACAGTTTGCAAACTTTGAGTAACCCTGCACAGACGAGGGGTTTGATGGGTTCTGGTCGTTGCACTTGTTTGCTTATCCTGAAATGTGAGGGTGACCGTTGAAGACACGTGTCTCTCTCTTATTTACTTCCTTAACTTTTAAACCTCTGAGTGATGAAACTGAATTCCTGATTGAGACGAAGAGGAAGTGATGTGAGAACTTGGCAAACAGAGAGTAAGTGGTTGAGTCATTGTGGCCGTGGTCCTGTCTGTGACACAGCATCCACAATAGTCAAACTTTATTATAAAGCACATTTAAAAACAACCGCAGTAAGATGTTAAAAACACAAGAAAAAGCCACAAGAAATAAAAGCTAAATAAAATTCTGGATGTCTCGCTCATCAGGTACGAAAAGCCAACGCAGAGGTGTGTTGTAAATAAAGACTTTTAAAGAATAATACAATAGTGTGTTTTATATTTCATATTAAATTAAGATGATGCATAAAACTGAACAATTTTTTTATTTTCAGGTGAATATACTGAAAATGAAACTGTAAGTAAAATAAGTTGTGTAAAATGTTAATAAAAACACAGATATTCATGGTTTGCAAATTATTATTATTAAGCCTAATTGAAAATAGAGCAAAAACAACATACTGAATGCTGAAACTGAAAAAAGTTGTTTTAAATGAAAATTAGCTCCTAATTTAAATTTGATGTCAGCAGCATGTTTCAAAGAAGTAATAGTTGCTATATTTATTTCATTTGATTCTATTTGATCTATTTATTTTATTTTATTTTATTATATTTATTTTATTATTACATTTTATTTTATTCTATTTTATTCTATTTTATTCTTTTATTTCATTTTTTATTTTATATTATCTTATTATATTTATTTTATTATATATATTTATTTTATTTTATCCTTTTTTATTTTATTGTATTTTTTATTCTTGTATTTTATTCTATTTTATTATTCTATTGTATTTTATATATTTATTATTTTATTTTTTTATTTATTTATTTATATTTTATTATATTATATTTATTTATTGTATTTTATTTATCATTTTAACCTTTTTATTTTATATTATTTATTCTATTGTATTTTATTATATTTATATATTTATTATATATATATTATATATTATATATATATATTTTACCTTTATCATTGCTATTGTATTCCCCTGTCCCGTGTTGTAAGCTGCTGTAACAAAAGAATTTCCCCTAATGGGGGACCAATAAAGTATATCTTATCTTATCTCTTAAGTTGGGACAGGGACATGAAAATACTAAAAAAAGTGGTGAAATGTTAAAAAACACCTGAAAGAAAATGTCCCAGCATGTTGTGTTGTGTAATTTTTTTTCCTTCTTTCACATTATCTGATATTAATGTTGACATCTTGAAATGCTTCTCTGGTGTGTAGAGGAAGTCTGAAAATGTTAATAATAATAATGTTAAATAGAGTTATTTTCTCTAAAAGCTGTCATGCATGAAGAGGTCACTTGCTCACATTGCACAGGTTCCCTCCTGAAAGTACATTTTCATGCTCACTACCTTTTCACATTTGGTTACAGATCACAACCCTCAGCTTTTTGACTTCCTCCAGATACAGTCACGAAGAGCCTCTTTGACTCCTTCACTCATCCTCCCTCCTTTCAATCACTACAGTCTTTATCCTGACTCAGGGCAGCTAAACAGGTAAGGTCGAACATGAGACCGACTTCTTTAACATATGTTACGTTATTTCTTTAAATGCTGAGTGTTTATGATAACAGATATTCTGTCTGTGTCTCAGATGTGTAGATATTTTACAGAATGAGGGATGCTCTTACAGTTGTTCTCAGCTGCTTTGGTTCATTTCTCAGATCAGAATTGAAATTCTCAAAAGTACTTGTTCAATCTTCACATCGTTGCGTCACTTGTGCACATCAAATAAGCAGTTTCTCATTTCTTTGAACACGTAGGAAATGCTTTGGTTCATCCATGCAAATGATTCTGTTCAATTCTGCTGTTTCCTACATTATCAAGAGCTTTTCCCATAGGACAATACATTCAGAGAGGAGATCTCAAAGTGTTTCATTTCTGTCTCCTAGACAACAATGAGATCTGTTTGAAAGCAGAATGAGACGACAGCTTATGTCTCCTGTTTCTCAGTCTTGCCTCCAGAGACTAAGTCTCAGCTTAGTCTCCCTTTCAGTTCCAAAGGAGATCTGGAATCTGAAATGGTTCTCAGGTATTTCTCAGGTGTTGTGACTCCTTTTGAGCTCAGGTGGAGAAATCAGGGAGCTCTCTCAGTCTAACCTCATCCATTTGTTTTAGTCAGACTCAGTTTTTGTGTCTCAAGTTGAGCTCAGATGGAGCAAAGAAAGAGCCTGAGCTCATCTTTTCATCAACATTTATAGAGCCCTGCAAAATTAACATTTCAATCTAATTGTCCACAAACTTACAATCCTCATTAAAACATGTGAACCACTTCAGATCAGGACTTTAGATTAGAAATGATCTCTTCTCTGACTTCACAGTCTGGTCCTTCCTTTACAAGTCTGTGTGGAACAAAACCACTTCACAAAGATTTAGTGGATTTGAGAGAAACTGCAACAGATAGAGATTTCATATCTCCAGGTCTGACCGACCATTTATTTAAAATATGGGCCGCTAAAGGGCCGACCAGATTTATCCAGATTATTATAATTAAAGAGGCGGATTCTTTTGGGGCGCTGGTGGCCTAGTGGTCTAAGTGCCCACATACAGAGGCTACAGTCCTCGTCACAGGGGCCGGCTGGTCGACCATTTCCTGCATGTCTTCCCACGCTCACTACTCCCCACATTTCCTGTCTCTCTTCAGCTGTCCTATAAATAAAGGCCAAAAATATATTTAAAAAAAGAGAAGAAAATGATCCATTTATGAGATCTCTCAGTGAAGTCTCAAATCAGACTCATGTCATGGTCTCAGTTATTTCTCCTGGTGGATTTTAGGAGAAACTAATGAGAACAATTTGAAACTTGAACGAGGCTGAAGAGAGAATCTCAACTTTGTCTCCAGAGACTTAGAAGAGAAAGTCTTGAGCAGTAAAATGTAGTAAAAAGTCTACAAATATCACACATTGAACATTTCTCTGTTGGTAAACACTGAGCTGCTGCACTGCATGCAGAGAAGTATTCAAACATTGATCCAATCAGAGCGTCTCTTGCAGAACATGGCGTTGTAAAGGTTGGTCACTCCAGTGACTGTTAGGGGTTTCCTGTGCATTTGTGCAGGGGCCATACTTACATCTAGTTATATCAACAAGGAAATCTATGTTACCTGAAGTACTCAGGTTGGACTGATGAGTTGGACACTATTTGACTTGATATTTCAAGTCAAACTGACATTTAAGTTGAACTGACTGAAGAAAGTGAGCTGAGGTAACTAAAACCTAAAATCCTTTTTACAGTGCACTGCTGACTGAAATCCAAACCTTCAGATTGAAGAGCACTAAAGAGGAAGCTGATGAAGTTTTATAACTTGGTTACTGTTCTGGTGAATTCACTTCTCTATAAAAGGCAAATAGGTTTTATTTAAGAGTTGGTATGTCCCTTTTTTTTTCAACACATGTTAAGTTAAAAGTTGGTACAATCTCTAAATGTGAGTTAAAGGAACCCGAGGCAGTCAGATCTGTGTCTCTCATCCATCCATGGTGGTTTGTATTTAATCCATCCATAAAGTGGAGCAGGACTCTGACCTTCAGGTGTATAAAAATTAAGCTTTTGGTGCATGAAGCTTGGCCCCTGTTTCCCCTGCTGGGTCATGTGATCTCTCATTACGGGAGAATCCTTATTTACACCAAAGTGACAATAAAAACTTTAGAGACTTCCTCTTTCATGACACTCACTTCCTCCATAGCTGCCTTCATCCTTTTTCAGTCCGTCCATCTCCCTGTTTCTCTTTCACTGACTTTCCAAACTCTTCTTCTGTCTCAGCAGTATGGGACAGATGACCAGCCGTTACTTCACACTACTCTTCCTCCTCCCCCTCCTCCTCCTCGTCGTGTCCCTCTGCTGGGGTCAGAGGTCAGAGCCAGGCAGAGAGAGGTCATCCTGTGATCGCTGTGACCTGCAGCGTCCTGTGACTGCTCCTACGGTGGATTCACGAGTGTTCCTGTGGTATCAGAGCTCGCCTTGACTCTTGATCTTTCTTTTAACAACATCAGCGAGGTGACGGAGGAGGATCTGACGGGTCACGTTAGACTGAGGACTCTGAGTCTGCACGGTACGGCATGCTGGATTTTACTGGGTTCTTAAATTAGACTGGATCAAGCTTTGTAAAACGGATATTATGGGGTTAGAAATCATGAACTACAAGCACAAAACTATGAAACTCTGCACCGTTATATGTAAATGAATGATTCTAGTCATTTACAACAGGATGCAGTGAAGGGATGTTTTTGGTTCAGTAGTTTTAAAGGCTCAGGTCACATCTGTAGTTATTGTTCAGCAGTCTCTTCAGGATGCAGCATGACTCTTCTGTGATTGTTGTGGCCTGAAATGCCTGAACTTTATGGCTGTTTTCTGTAAAAGTTGTGATATTTTGAGTCTTTAATTGTGTGTTTAATGACACATTAATCTCCAACCATCTGGGACAGATGCTCCTATAAGATCTATCTATTAGCTGCGCAGGACGTTTGTCTTCTAACGTCAAATCTGGTCCAGTTTGATGTCCACACGCCAAAGAACATCTTTAGATTGAAGGAGACTGAGGTGGACTGTAATGATATGTTTGATTTAATGCTTTCCAAATGTGCAAAGAAAATGGAGATGGGCTGATTACTTAGTCGGTTGATGTGGTGGATGTTTGTGCTTCCCCTTAATGTCCAAAAACAACAAAGTTCAAAGTTCAAAGTCTTCTTTAATGTCAAATAAACTGCAGTATGCACTACACATACTGAGGATTTGATATTGCGTTTCTCTCTCAGACCCTCAGCGTTGATTTGGGGGGGGGGCAGTGACCGGGTTAAGTCTGTGAAGGGGGCACTATGGGAAGAGAGAGAGTTCAGCATCCTGACTGCCTGGTGGATCAAACTGTCCCTCAGTCTGCTGGTTCTGGTTCTGGCCCGGAGACTGCGTAGTCTCCTTCTTGATGGTAACAGGCTGAAGAGCTGTGAGACGGGTGGGAGGGGGGGGAGGGGTCGCCTGCTGTGCTCAGGGCTTTTTCGAGTGAGGCGGGGAAGAGTAGATATGGAGGGGGGAGAGAGGCACCAACAGTCTTCTCAGCTGTTCTCACGATGCGCTGGAGGTTTCATTCGTCAGGAAGCAGTGCAGGCCCCCCGTACCACACAGTGATGCTGCTGCTGAGAACGCTCTGGATGGTGCCTCTGGAGAAGGTGCACATGATGGGGGGCAGGGGCTCTAGCTTTCCTCAGCTTGCAGGTCAGTGATGCGGTGTTGGTGGTCCAGGTGAGGTCTTCTGTGATGTGACAAGACACTGGGCACTGAATATCGGCCATCCATCGACCTGCTCTTGAATTATTGGCATCCTCATCGGCCATTGAAAAACCGACATCAGTCGACCACTAACTTCCTGTTCTGCTTGTTATTTTAAGTTCTGCATCCTGTAAAACCACTCAGAGGACTAGGAGGGATGACTTACTCACAGTGCAAACACTTGTGGAGATCAGACTCACATGGACAGAAAACAACCCAGTGGTGTTTGTACAATAAAGCAAACACAAGGGGATCAATATGTTGAGTATGAAAGATGTGACTTTGGGCTGGTTCAAGATGATGCCTGAAGTGGAACGACATGATTAAAAGGACTGATGGGTGATTGGTCAAATTTGCTGCAAAGTTCTGGAGGTTGTCCGACGTTGCATGGTTGCAAAATGTGCAGGAAATAGTCAAATTTGCGTTTGGAGGGACTGGTTGGGCTCCTCAGCGAGGCTCTTGCAGACCCCAGTTTGGGAATCATCGCTTAAGGTAGTGGGGCGACATAACAAACAAATCATGTCATTTGAGCTTATTCAAAACCTGAACAGCATCTATTTTTGGCTTTCTTTTCTTTTCTCTCACAGGCACTCTGGTGTCCAGGTGTCAGGTGGCACCACCACATGATGCTGTGTTATACTGACGTTTGATATTACTGTCCTCCAGGTAACAGACTAGCTGTGATCCACCCTCAGCGTTTGATTCTCTTTGGAGCCTGGAGAACCTGGACCTGTCTAACAATCAGCTGACTGCTCTCCACCACAAATGGTTCAGGAAGCTTGGAGCTCTGCAGCAACTCAACCTGCTCAACAACCCGTACAGGTGAAGTTAAAGGGCCCAGATACATACACTCCAAAGTCAGGGATAAGCACCTCTTAAGTCTGTTTTCTCCTGCAGGAGTCTCGGTTCTCCTTCGATGTTTCAGAGTCTGGTCAGACTGAGGAGGCTTCAGTTTGGAGGTCCGTCTCTGGAGGAGCTGAAGAGAGGAGAGCTGTCGGGGGTCACAGAGCTCGAGGAGCTCACCGTGCATGCCAACAACCTTGAAAGGTGGAGGACTCATGCTGTTTGTGTTTGCCTCACAGACATCACAAAGAATGAAATGCAAGCCCTGAGATGATTTAAAGTTTGGACAACAGTGCCCTCTAGTGGTGGCATCAAATCAAGTTTTACTGAGGCCTTCAGGAAGTTATGACACTTAACACTTAAACTCCAAATTAAAGCTCCTCACACATACTGTTAAAAGAAGTAGCACCTCTTTCTGTTGCTCTCTCTCTCACCCTTGACTCCCCTCCTGTCTTCTTCCCCCCTGCAGGTACGAGTCTGGGACTCTGGCAGACATATGGCCGCTGGGTCGTGTGACTTTAAGTCTCCACAGCCCGTTTTTAATAAACAAAGCCTTGGCCTCGGCTGTCCTCGCCGACGTATCGTACCCAAACACACCTCTGGTTCTACAGGACATACATCTGATTACAAAGGATTCTGTGCTGTCTCTGAAAGAGTCCGCCAAGAGGAGAATCAGGTGTGGACACAGTCTACTGCTTCATACTTCTTACTGCTCATATTCATTGAAGTGTGGTGTTGTATTCAAACTCCCATTTTGTCTGTTAAAGCAAACAGGTGTCACCACATCCTGTTGACTGATATTAGCCTCAGATATCTGCAGCTCAGATCAGAGATAAAAACAAGCACTGTGTGTCAGAGAGACGGCATGTTTCAGTTATCAGTTTCTGAAGGTGTTTCTGTAAAATCAGCTAAAGTTTGATCTGTCTCTGTCTTTGTGAAAGTGTGCTAGTGAGTCCCCCATGTTTGGGAATCTGTTGTCTCTGTTCTTAAGCTCAATCACCTTAGTTTTATAAACAGGAAGACTGTGGGATTGTGATAAATTGCAGCATGCAACACAGGCAAGGCAAGTTTATTATGAAGCACCATTCATACAAAGAGCAATTCAAAGTGCTTTACTGAGTTCAAAACAAAAACCAGAACAATCAACAGAAACACACAGCGAACACTTCAAACATTAAAATGTTGATCCACTCTCTCTCTCTGTGTGCTGATGGAACTTAAAGGTGACATATCACGCTTTTTTCATCAACATATATTGGTCTAAGAGGTCCCCAAAACATGTCTTTAAAGTTTATGCTCAAAAAAACACTTTGAAATCAGATTCTGGTCTGCCTGTAAACCCCTCTTCTTCAGTCCTCCTCAGAACAGGCTGTTTTCCTTGACCACGCCCCTCAGGAAGTGGGTGTGGCCTCGTCTGTCCAGCACGTTGATCTAATGTTTACATGTTGGCTGAATATACACGCGCTCACAGACCCGCGTTACTTCAACCCTCTGAACTGATCCAGAATCTGATCCGACGAGAGGCGCCTGCAGCAGGACCTTTCTGAACCATTGGTCACAGATTTAGTGTTTCTTGTGTTTTATTTGTCAGCATGTCGACGTGTGTCTTGGTACACAGCTACCAACATGTAGCTATGTGGCTATGCTAACTAGCGCTAGCACTTTTCCATGAAAACTAAAATCCTCCACTAGATCTTCAAATCTGCAGACGTGGGGAGTCAAAGCGACCTTTGTGTTTATTGGGCGGCAGTAGCTCAGTCCATAGGGACTTGACTTGGGAACCAAAGGGTTGCCAGTTCTAGTCCCAGTGTGGACGAAATTTGGCAAGTGGACTGGTGGCTGGAGAGGTGCTTGTTCACTGCTGAGGTGCCCTTGAGCAAGGCACTGAACCCCCAACTGCTTGGGGGTGCTGGTTGATGGCAGCATCCTCACTCGACATCTCTCCCAAAGTGCATGTCCACTGCATGTGTGTGCATTGTATGTATATATATGTTTCTTCTTCTTCTTCTTCTTCTTATTTCTTCTTCTTCTTCTTCTTCTTCTTATTAAGACAGCCTACAACTAGCATGCCTCCCTCCTAAGCTCCTTGTTAGCACATGTATGCAGGGAATGAAAAACGGAGGAGGGGTTGAGTTGTATTTTATACAGTCTATGGGCTGAACAAGCTCCGAGCTCTGACTTCCTGTTACAGACCGGATGGCGTTGTGACGTATGAAAAACACTGAAAACTGAAACGGCTGGTTTCAGCACACATTTACAGAAAGGTGGAGAAATCAGAACAGGGGCAGAAGGAGTCTTTGACTGTTCAGGGGGTTTGTAGACAGGGACACAGATTTCAGGGAGAGAACCATTAAAAAGAACATTCTGCATGATATGTCACCTTTAACATACATAGTAAACAGTGTTGGGTCTTAAATGAACCTTTAATCATTCGATTCCTCTCAGAACTTCTTCCCAAGGATTCAGACTCACACGTTGAGTCTTTCCTGTGTCGAGTTGCACCCTGAAGCTGGCTCAGACCTCTTGACCCCCCCTGCAGGGTGCCCGTATACCCAACATCTAATAGATCCAATATCAGGTTGATTCCATAACGCCATCCCTTAAAATACCCAATTTAAAATATGACATTAAACAAACATGAGCATGGAAACATAAAACATTTTAGAATATAAGATCAAGAAAGAAAGAAAGTAAATGTAGTTACAATACTTCATTAAAACTCAGTTTGTGAAGAGAAATTAAAAGTTTGTATTTGCAGAAATAAAAACTAAGATTTAAAAATGGGTTTGCATCCATTAGTCTGGACTTCAAAGTGGTCAGAGTCGGGGCTTGTCTAAGACTCTCTGGGAGATTATTGCAGGCCTGTGCTGCAGAATAACAAAATGGCTGCTTCTCCATACAAACATACAAAAGGAGTTTTCTTTGTTAGTTGAATTAATGCAACATGATTCCTGAATGGCAGGAAAAACTGTTCTGTTCTTCTTGGATGTAATACTTTAGGAACCTTACCTTCCGAAACCTGACTACATCAGATGAAGCAGTTATTGACTTCCTGATGCTGATGGATGGAGTGCCGCTCACCTTCTCCTCATTAGAGGGCGCCACACTGACAGGCGAGGGCAGGTAAGAAAACCAGCTTCCATCAAACCCTCTAATCCCTTACTTAGAGACTTCCTGATTCCCTGCTGTGTTTGCATGTTAGGTGGGAGCCAGCCAGAAGGACGGACTATAAAGCCATGGATGAGTTCTACCTGATAAACCTGGTGGTGCTGGATGTCTATAAGTTTGTGTCGTTGCTGCAGCTCTGGTTTCTGCTGCGCTACCCAAGGAAGGTGACGGTCATACACTCTCAGGTAGGAACTGAGGTTTGTGAGAGCCATTAGTTAACCATGCAAGTAAGAACGTTTGTTGTGCAACATTTGGTCACATGGGCGTGATGTCATGACTTAAGGATTGTGCACACAGCTTTCCAACACCAGCAGCTATAAGAACTTACCAACTCTTTATCTGTAACTGCATCGTCCATCAACGGACGCACACTTGATCCTCAAAGCAAAACAGTTTCATGAATCACAGTAACCGTCTGCTCTTTAACAGAAAAGGCTAACTGTCCCCCCTCAGGTGTTTGTGATGCCCTGCCTCACGTCCCACCTGCTGGTGAACCTGCAGTACCTGGACATGTCCGACAACCTGCTGACCGACATGACTCTGAGGGAGACTCTGTGCAGAGGAGACGGCACACTGAAGAACCTGAGAGTTTTAAACATCAGTGGAAACGCTCTGAAGGTGATTTCACTGTCTTCTATTTGTTGGATTATTTCATTAGTTTCTTGTTAAGTGTTCCTGTGTCCCTCTGCTGTCCAGTCTTTGTCCATGATGAGCCAGCTGGTAGAGAAGCTACAAACTGACCCACCTGGACATCAGCAGGAACGGATACACCTCCATGCCCCAGGGTTGTTCGTGGCCCCACACCCTGAGACACCTCAACATCTCCAGGGCTAAACTTTCAGCCGTCACCCAGTGTCTGCCCACAACTCTGGAGGTACTGGGAGAGGAGCATGTCACAGTTATCCTGACACACCTGATAACATCACACCAACCAGCTTCTTCCTTCCTTTAACACAGGTGTTGGATCTGAGCAACAATGATCTGAAAAGCTTCCTCCTGTTCCTGCCCGCCCTGAGAGAGCTCCACCTCTCTGGGAACAAGTTTCTGAGTCTGCCCCATGGATGGCTGTTCCCCAATCTGCAAACACTGATGATACAGGTAAGGACCAACCCCATCTTTATGTCTTCTTCAGACCTTTTATCCTTCCTTAAGTGACCCCCCTTCATGTTCTTCCACAGTCAAACACCTTGAACATGTTCGGGCGTTCAGACCTCCAGTCCTACAGACGACTCCGAGCCTCCAGGCGGGTCAGAACAAGTTTGTCTGCTCTTGTGACTTTGTCCACTTTCTTCAGTCTGTTATTAAAGACACTGCAGATGTTCAAATAACAGATAGAGAGGAGAGCTACGTCTGCTCTCCTCTTGAGCTCCAGGGGGAGGTGGTCGGTCGAGTCGGCCTCTCCTATGTGGAGTGCCATCAGGATTTGGTTGTGTCCCTGAGCTGTGGAGTGGCGCTGTGTGTTGCCCTTCTGGTGTGTGTCCTGCTCTGGCGCTGTCATGCTTTCTGGTACCTGAAGATGATCTGGGCGTGGCTTAAGGCCAAGCGTAGCTCCAAGAGGAGGCGGAGAAGAGATAGAGTGGGTTCAGAAGCACTGCTGCCCTATGATGCCTTTGTGTCCTACAGTGAGAGGGACGCTAGCTGGGTGGAGAACTTCCTCATACCTGAACTGGAGGAGCCGAGGTAACGTCAGAATATGTTAATATCAATCAGAGTCATGTTGTCTTTCTTTCAATAGCATCAAAAGTTGTTGAGGAATAGGAAGATAATCTTAGATCCTCTGGTTCATGCATCCGCAGTGAGAGCAGGGAGGACTCCATGAACGCCAGGAGTCCCAGACCTCTGACCCTGTGCCTCCACAAGAGACTTTCTCCCCGGGCACTGGATCATGGACAACATCATGAGCGCCATTGAGAGCAGCCGGGACCATCTTCATCCTCTCTGAGAACTTCGTCCAGTCCGACTGGTGCCGCTACGAGCTGGACTTCTCCCCTTCTGGCTCTTCGATGGGAGCGCCGGCCAAGAGTCGGCCATCTTGATCCTGTTGGAGCCGCTGTCCCAGGACGACATCCCCAAACGCTTCTGCAAACTGCGCAAACTCATGAGCTCCACCACCTACCTGGAGTGGCCTCAGGAGGAGGAGAGGTACGGGGAGTTCTGGAAGAGACTCCACAAGGCTTTGAGAGCGAAGAAGAAGAAGATGATGACTGAGCAGAAAGATAGAATGAGGAACAGAGAGAGGAGGAGGAGAAGTCACAAAAGGGAGTGGAAAATGAAGGACATTGCTTCTTCCTCTACCCAGACAAAAGGTTACTGGTGTTTCAGCCCTTGGTAATGATGAGATGTAGAGTTCACAGGTGCAGTATATTTATGTTCCTTCAGTACACACCGTGAAACTAAAAGCAAACAAACAAAGAACATTTCAATTCCTAACATCACACACACCATAACGCCTCCTGTATAAAAACAGACATACCTCGCTCCACCTACCAAGGGTGCAAAACATTCAGAAGGTTGGAGAACCATTTCAACCACGGATCACTACGAAGCCTCCCCGACTGTTCACACGCCACTCACACCGATCACAGCTGCTGATCAGACAAGATCAGATCCTCCTTTATTCGTCCCCAACGGGGAGATTCATGGAGTTCCAGCAGCAAACAAGAAGGTGTACAGAACAAGAATTTAACAAGAAATATATAAAGGAAAGAAATGTTCATCAGAGACGACAGCTTGGACATAATCCTCCTGTCAGCCACCACCTCCACAGGGTCCAGGACTGAGCTGGTCTTCTTCCCCAGTTAGTTCAGTCTGGCTCTCCTGTATCCTGTCCGCCCACAGCAGGTGAAATCCTTCCAATGTGGCGTTGGTGTCCGGTGTTAGCTCTGTTAGCATGATGCTACTCTGGTGCTGGGTTAGCTGGTCCACCTTATCGTAATAGATCTTACAGTCCCCATAACGGTGGGTGGAGGACAGGTCCATGTGGTCTTTTCTTAGCTTGCACCTCAGTACCAGCACATCGTCCTTGCCTCCTTCTCCTCAGCTCACAGGGAACATCGGGCCTAGCATCGTTTAGCATCGACATGCTATGGCTGCTAACAGCTGATCTCGTATGTAAACAATGTTACCATGGTTACACAGGATCTCCGGACACACACAGGAACAAAAACAGTTAAAACACCCCTGCAGACGTAGTCAGTTTGGTGTCCATGGCCAACAAATGAGTCCTTAAAAGTCCTGACAGGCTCCAAATACAAAGAGAACTAAACAGATAGAAGAACAACCAAGAGAGAGCTGCTGCAACAAGCACACACTCCAGCGGTGCTAAGCAACGATCAGCTGTGATCCTCCGATCAACTGATTGCGCAGAGATGCCGCCGTACGTTTAAACTCCAGAGCAGTTCTGGGAACATTTAACATTTAATTATACTTCATTTAATGGGTGTTTCAGGCCACTTCCACTCCCCCAAATCATGTCATGGTTATAATCAAAACTAAGTCCAACATGATTTCACACATACTAGATTCTCCAAGCGGGCTGCACAGTGATGCAGTGGGTAGCGCTGTTGCCTCACAACTAGAAGGTTCCTGGTTCGAATCCCCGGCCGGGCAGGTGCCTTCTGTGTGGAGTTTGCATGTTCTCCCCGTGCATGCATGGGTTCTCTCCGGGTACTCCGGCTTCCTCCCACAAAAACATGCTCACCAGGTTGATTGTCACTCTAAATTGCCCGTAGGTGTGAGTGTGCATGAATGGTCTGTCTCTCTGTGTTAGCCCTGTGATAGGTTGGAGACCTGTCCAGGGTGTACCCTGCCTTCCAGGCAAAGCCAGCTTGGATAGGCTCCGCCCCCCGTGACCCCTAACGGGATAAGCGGTCAAGATAATGGATGGATGGATGGATGGATGGATAGATTCTCCAAGCAATTATGTCTGAATTAGTGTCCACATAACAACACTTCCTCAACTCCCTTCCACTAGAAGGACTAGCTTCTGAATAGGTCTTTCAAAGACTGAGGGGTTTTGAGGAACATCCTCTTTGAGTTACTGACTTCCGCTCACCTACTTGAACTTTGACCTGATGAACTAACCCATCAGGCCATCTTCAGTTTTCCACAACTCTTCCTAAAGCCACTCATTTCTAGGAACTGTGTCTTCCTGTGTTCACAAGAGCCATTGCTTCATAAACTAGGGTTCTCAGAGAAGCATCATCGAGTCTCCCTGGACAATATAAATATTAAGAGTGTTCCTGAAGGCGAAGGGAAGAAGGGGGTGACAAGAGCCAGACTGAGAGGGAGGGTTCTTCATGTTAGCTCAACATACAAATAAAAAGTTCATTTTGAGTTTTTTAAAGTTTGTAACAACAGATTCATGTTTGAAGTGTTTTTTAACTGAATGTTTATATTTTTGAATATCCTTTTAATGTCCTGGTGTGTTTAATGAGGCTGAAATAAAAGACAGAAAAAACATTTTGTCTTCAAGCTTTGCTGCATACACTTACACAATCCTGACAGTGAATGTTTGGTGGTCACACCCTCTTTTCACACTTGGCAGAGCCAAGGTTTTTTTTTTTTTCACTTCCTCTCTGTGTAAAAATACTCAAACTTAATCCTTTATATTCCTGTTTCAAACCATTAACTGCATGCTCCTTATCAAGGATCATCTCTGCTTCAAAGCAGGTAAGACGACACATATATCTGAGAAATCTTCACAAATATTAACCTTTTATTTTGCTAATATTCAGTTGAACATTGCATAAGATTCAGAGGTATTCTATAAATAAATACTGCATAGACAAAGGGACGTTTGTAAGCTAATGAGTGCTCTATAACTAGAAAGGGTTTCTCAGTTTTCATGCTGCTCTTGCTGATAAAAAATCTTCAAACACATGCACTTATTTTTGGGGGTTTCCAGCGTTTCATGATTCTTGCATACTGAAAAAACGATCTGTGCAGCAGCCAGTCACGCAGACGACACCCCAGTTCTCTCTATGAACACTATCTGCATGCAACAGCAGCTAACAGTCTGTTCTAGATCCAACATTTACACTTGAGCAAACATTTTAAAAGTTGTTTTCTCTTCTTTAATTCTCCATACGCGGGCGGATCTGTACGTTGAAGGACTTTTGATGAAGCTGCTCTTGCGTGTCCACAGCTCTCTCTCTCCTTTCTATGAACAGCCGGCCTGTTCAGCAGTGACCTTCTGTGGCTGTCTCTCCTTTTGGGGGGCGTCCATGATCGTGTTTTAGGGAACTATGGTGACAGACATCTTCCCTTTTATTCTGGTTATGTGTACTGATTTAGACTAAGAGATACAAGGCCATAGTTATCATGAGTAATGTCCAGAAACACTTGAAACATTTTTGTTTACATGCAGTCTAGAATATATCACATTTTCAATTTCTTGAATCCCAATATTCAACTTTTCTGAGCAGCGTCTGTGAGGAGACGTTATTTAAGAGCCTGGAGATCCAGAGTCTGTCTCCCTGCTTCTTAAAGACTCTGATCCACTTCTCTCCTCCAAACTGTTCTTTTCTCTTTGCAGTATGGGACAGACATCCAGCGTTTACCTCAGCTCTCCTCCTCCTCCTCCTCCTCCACCTCCTTGTCGTCGTGTCCCTCTGCTGGGGTCAGAGGTCAGACCCAGACAGTGAGAGACCATCCTGTAATCGTTGTGACCTGCGGCTCTCCTGTGACTGCTCCTATGATAGCTTCTCGTGTGTTCCTGCGGTATCAGACCTGGCCTTGACTCTTGATTTGTCCTTCAACAACATCACCGAGGTGACTGAGGATGATCTGACGGGCCACGTTAGACTGAGGGCTCTGAGTCTACAAGGTAACGCTGGTTTAGCAACCCAACCAAACTAAGAACCATTTAATAACTCTAACCCTGAGTTTAAAGGGATATTTCAGTGTTTTTGAAGTGTGGTCGTATGAGTTACAGTACACTAGTGCTCCTGGTAGCCACAATGAGTGCCGGTGAGCTCTTCCCCTTTAATGAGAACATTCCCAGAGGACCGGCAGGTAAGCTAGGATATGTTCTCTGCAGACGGGTCGCCTATTTCACATAATTTAATATGTTCCAGGCACTCATCACGGTGTGAATGCATGCACCAGTAGAAAAGGAGCTAGACCTTTCTGGAGTCCCTGAGCTCCCTTGTCTCGTAGGTTCCTCTGGATCTCTGCTGCTGTGGACGTGGTCCAGACTCCAGCTGCTACAACTACTACTATCCGTCTCCTCACTATCATCTCTCTCTCTCTTCATCTCCCTCTATCCCTCTCTCCAACACGGTCTCAGCAGATGTGTGTCTAACATGAGTCTGGTCCTGCTGGAGGTTTCTGCCTGTTAAAGGAAGTCTGTCCACCTCTCAGACCGGGGTTTCTTCCGCTGCATGAGCACGGATACACGCCGATCAGCTGTTGGATCAACAAGCACGTAGCAGGATCAAGTAGCGGTCTCGGTCTTTAGAGTGAATTAAACTCACTTTCCTGCACATTTAAAAGATGGAGACGTTCCTGTCTTTATCCCGGCTGTTCAAACAAGCAGACCTCCTGTAAGGCAGGGAACTCTGGATGATGAGTGATGCAGACTGGAGCCGTATGTGAGCCGCTGGGATCCTCTGATTCAGAAAGGTCCTGAAGGTGTCACTAAGTCCCTCTCCTGACAGCAGAAGCTCTCTGGGTAGACTCTGATTCACCACCAGGTAACGTGGGATCTCTCCTGCTCACTCGTTAGCACAGAACTTCCTCCCCTCTCTTCTTCTTCGTTGGTACGTTGGGTCTGCATGTGGAGTTCTTCCTCTGTAAACTCTGGTTCATAGAGGGATCCTCTTGTGTCCACAGTAAACGGCATGTCATCGTCGCTGTCAGAATCACTCATTTCTGCAGTTTGTAGTCTTTGATCCTAAAAGTGCAGACAGATCCAAACAGCTGATCGGCGTGTATCCGTGCTCATGCAGCGGAAGAACACCGTCTGAGAGGTGCGTCTGAAAATAGTCCCAAAACAAAGACTGACAGCAAACTGAAGAGGCTCCTTTTCTACTGGTGCATGCATTTGCACCGTGATGAAGCCTGTACCATATTAAATCAC
>NC_048294.1:118427-146935 GCF_009762535.1 Notolabrus celidotus
TGTCATGCTTTCTGGTACCTGAAGATGATCTGGGCGTGGCTTAAGGCCAAGCGTAGCTCCAAGAGGAGGCGGAGAAGAGATAGAGCGGGTTCAGAAGCACTGCTGCCCTATGATGCCTTTGTGTCCTACAGTGAGAGGGACGCTAGCTGGGTGGAGAACTTCCTCATACCTGAACTGGAGGAGCCGAGGTAACGTCAGGATATGTTTAATATCAAATCAGAGTCATGTTGTCTTTCTTTCAATAGCATCAAAAGTTGTTGAGGAATAGGAAGATAATCTTAGATCCTCTGGTTCATGCATCCGCAGTGAGAGCAGGGAGGACTCCATGAACGCCAGGAGTCCCAGACCTCTGACCCTGTGCCTCCACAAGAGAGACTTTCTCCCCGGGCACTGGATCATGGACAACATCATGAGCGCCATTGAGAGCAGCCGGAGGACCATCTTCATCCTCTCTGAGAACTTCGTCCAGTCCGACTGGTGCCGCTACGAGCTGGACTTCTCCCACTTCTGGCTCTTCGATGGGAGCGCCGGCCAAGAGTCGGCCATCTTGATCCTGTTGGAGCCGCTGTCCCAGGACGACATCCCCAAACGCTTCTGCAAACTGCGCAAACTCATGAGCTCCACCACCTACCTGGAGTGGCCTCAGGAGGAGGAGAGGTACGGGGAGTTCTGGAAGAGACTCCACAAGGCTTTGAGAGCGGAAGAAGAAGAAGATGATGACTGAGCAGAAAGATAGAATGAGGAACAGAGAGAGGAGGAGGAGAAGTCACAAAAGGGAGTGGGAAAATGAAGGGGACATTGCTTCTTCCTCTACCCAGCAGTTAAGGGGTTACTGGTGCATTATAAATATTAAGAGTGTTCCTGAAGGTGAAGGGGAAGAAGTGGTGACAAGAGCCAGACTGAGAGGGAGGGTTCTTCATGACCCTGGAGGAAACATTACATGTTAGCTCAACATACAAAATAAAAGTTCATTTTGAGTTTGGAAGTTTCAACAGATTCCTGTTTGAAATGTTTTTTAACTGAATGTATTTTTTAACTATCCTTTTAATAGAACAGAACTTGTCCTAATTACTTGAAAACACTTTGTCCTGGTGGGTTTAGTGAGGCTGAAATAAAAGACAGAAAAACATTTTGTCTTCAAGGTTTGCCGGCTTACACTTTCACAATCCTGACAGTGAATGTTGGCAACTCCAAGGTTTTTTTTACACTTCCTCTCTGTGTAAAGACACTCAAACTTAATCCTTTATATTTCCTGTTTCAAACCATTAACTGCATGCTCCTTATCAAGGATCATCTCTGCTCGAGGCACCGGTGGCCTAGCGGTCTAAGTGCGCCCCATTTACAGAGGCTACAGTCCTCATTGCAGGGGTCGCAAGCTCGATTCCAGCCTCGACCATCTCCTGCGTGTCCTCCCCCGCTCTCTGCTCCCCACACGTCCTGTCTCTCTTCAGCTGTCCTATCCATTAAAGGCTAAAAATGCCACAAAACATAACTTTACATTTAAAAAAAGGCTGTGACCCTCTGAAGTCTTTATGGGAGCACGGTCAGGGGGTGATGTTCAATCCTGTAGACTGGGACAAACCTCACTGACCTCCTCCACCACCAGGCCCCTTCCTACCTCACTGACCTCCTCCACCATCACACTCCTTCCTACTTCACTGACCTCCTCCACCACCAGGCCCCTTCCTACCTCACTGACCTCCTCCACCACCAGGCCCCTTCCTACATCACTGACCTCCTCCACCATCACACTCCTTCCTACCTCACTGACCTCCTCCACCACCAGGCCCCTTCCTACCTCACTGACCTCCTCCACCATCACACTCCTTCCTACTTCACTGACCTCCTCCACCACCAGGCCCCTTCTTACCTCACTGACCTCCTCCACCACCAGGCCCCTTCCTACCTCACTGACCTCCTCCACCATCACACTCCTTCCTACATCACTGACCTCCTCCACCACCAGGTCCCTTCCTACATCACTGACCTCCTCCACCACCAGGCCCCTTCCTACCTCACTGACCTCCTCCACCACCAGGCCCCTTCCTACCTCACTGACCTCCTCCACCACCAGGCCCCTTCCTACCTCACTGACCTCCTCCACCACCAGGCCCCTTCCTACCTCACTGACATCCTCAACCACCAGGCCCCTTCCTACCTCACTGACCTCCTCCACCACCAGGCCCCTTCCTACCTCACTGACCGCCTCCCCCACCAGGCCTCTTCCTACCTCACTGACATCCTCAACCACCAGGCCCCTTCCTACCTCACTGACCTCCTCCACCACCAGGCCCCTTCCTACCTCACTGACCTCCTCCACCACCAGGCCCCTTCCTACCTCACTGACATCCTCAACCACCAGGCCCCTTCCTACCTCACTGACCTCCTCCACCACCAGGCCCCTTCCTACCTCACTGACCTCCTCCACCATCACACTCCTTCCTACTTCACTGACCTCCTCCACCACCAGGCCCCTTCCTACCTCACTGACCTCCTCCACCATCACACTCCTTCCTACTTCACTGACCTCCTCCACCACCAGGGCCCTTCCTACCTCACTGACCTCCTCCACCACCAGGCCCCTTCCTACCTCACTGACCGCCTCCACCACCAGGCCCCTTCCTACCTCACTGACCTCCACTACCAGGCCCCTTCTTACCTCACTGACCTCCTCCACCACCAGGCCCCTTCCTACCTCACTGACCTCCTCCACCACCACACTCCTTCCTACCTCACTGACCTCCTCCACCACCAGGCCCCTTCCTACCTCACTGACCTCCTCCACCACCACACTCCTTCCTACCTCACTGACCTCCTCCACCATCACACTCCTTCCTGTAACCTGCGCTCCTCACATGCCAACCTCCTGTCCCCACCTCCCAGAACCAAGCACCGAACCTGGGGGGACAGAGCCTTCTCAGTAGCCGCCCCCCATCCTCTGGAACTCTCTCCCCTCTCAAATCCAAAACTGCTCTGACCCTTCAGATTTCAAATCTCTTTTAAAAACTCACTCTGTGTTATTTGTTTGTTTTTTTTTTGCTTGTATTTATTTTAACAACTGTACAGTGTCTTTGAGTTTTTGAAAAGCACTATATAAAATAAATGTATTATTAAGTCAAAGGACTCAGTGGGAGTGGACCGGTTAAACAAAGCATGATGTTTGTAGATTGTGTCCCAACATATTTTCTGACACACTTGTGAAGGTTTTTCAAATATTTAATAAATACAAAGTTAATATCAGCAGCAGTCTTGATAAAAAAAGCAACAGGTTGATTTGGCAAAAGAAAGATTCCTGCAGGGGCGAGTAACACTGACAAACAGGGAGACCATTAAGCTCCAAAGAGATCCAATCAGAACAGAACAGACATCCCAAAGGAAGCCGGAGCAGTAGAGATGAAATGTAAACCGGGTATGTAACCACATTTGAACAGCATCGCCCTTTTTGTAAGGTTCTGCAGATCCAGTCTTTCAGAGACGTGTGTGTGTGTGTGTGTGTGTGTGTGTGTGTGTGTGTGTGTGTGTGTGTGTGTGTGTGTGTGTGTGGAGTGTGCAACGTAACTATTAAAAGGCATTTTTTTAGAAAACATCCCAAAGTAAAGCTGTGACTCTTCTTTGTAAAAACCACATGCAACTTTACAAACTAGTCATATCTGCATCAGGTGTTTTGAATACAACCAACACTGAGTCTGTGCTTCAGTATTGAGTCAGAGTTAGCAGCAGTTTAGGCCTCACAGTGTCCTCTGCAACACGTACTAAGACCACAGAGGACTCCAGTCCCAATCCTGTCCTCGCAGCGCTGACTCTGACAAGGTTCTGCCAGTGTCTTTTGGCACTTGAACAAAACGAGGTTCTTCCAGCCGGCTCTATTCCAGACCCAGGGTGAAGTTAATCCCGTGGACGATGCCGATGATGATGGGCTGCCAGGCTACCAGGTACCTGAGCCAGTCCAGGAGCTGCCCATACAGGACGTGAGTCTTCTCCCAGCTGGCAGAGGATGGAGGAATTAAGGAGAGTGCAGAGATGAATGAGCCACTGCACAACATGCATTCCCACTGATGACCAGCAGGAGGAGAAGAGCCCACTATCTGACATACCTTTGTAGATTTGTCAGGGTTACTAAAGTGCAAAGATCTCATCATGGACTTGCAGAATTTCCCCCACCCTGTTGGAGTCCGGTCCTTTAAGGGAGTTCCTCTGACTGTCAGGTAAAAACCACACCTACCCCTCATTCAGCCAACCACCACACCGGTTCAAGAAAAGGATACGGGTTGTTCATCATCCTCTTCAAGTCCACCTTCTCGTTGCAGTAGGGACAGGTTTGCTTCTTTCCCACGATGCACCAGCCGCGGATGCAGAACTCGTGGAAGCTGGAGGAGTGGGATGAGTTAAGGGAGAAAGACTCACAATCATAACGCAGCCTGTTCCTCAGTCTAAAGCGGTGTATTCAGTATCCACACAATCCTAGGACAGTTTGACAGAGTCTACTTAAAACCCCTTGTTCCTGTCCCCACTCTGACCTCCCTGTGAGAGCTCAGGTGAGATAAAAGTCAAGACCATTTAAACACTTAAAGACAATGAATAAGACCTTGAACTGGATCCTAAAGTTCACAGGCAACCAGTGCAAAGACTCAAGGACAGGACTGATGTGATCACGCCGTTTCTTTCCAGTCAGCAGGCGGGCGGCTGCATTTTGGACGACCTGTAGACGCCGCAGTGCTGACTGGTCGAGACCAACAAACAAAGAGTTACAGTAATCTAAGCGTGAAGTAACAAAGGTGTGAATCACTCTCTGGAAATCCTTCCTGGGAAGATGAGGCTTCACTTTTGCTAATAGTCTGAGCTGAAAGAAGCTTGTTTTAACAATAGAGCTGATCTGCCTGTCAAACTTAAAGTCACAAAATAACTCCAAGGTTCCTTACTAAAGGGTGACAGTAAGGCTTAAGGGGGCCAATGGCGCTCTCAGAGCCATCCAACAGGTTTTGTTGGCCAAATAAAATAATCTCTGTTTTATTTTTGTTCATGGAGAAAAAGTTCACTTCCATCTAAGATGGAACATCATTGAGGCAGACTAGTGAGACCTGGACAGAGGTCTGATCATTAGTTTTTAAAGGCAGATAGATTTGTTCATCATCAGCAAAGCAATGAAATGAGACATTGTGCTTTCTAAATATGGATCCCAGTGGTAACATATATATCGAAAAGAGGAGGGGGCCCAAAATAGAACCCTGAGGCCCCCCACAGGTCAGGGGGGAAGTGGCTGAAGAATACTGGCCGAGCTGGACAGAGAAGCTCCTGTCTGAGAGATACAACTGAAACCACTTAAGAACAGTACCCTTAATGCCCACACGGGTGTTTAAGCGAGACAGGAGGATGTTGTGATCCACCGTATCAAAGGCAGCTGTCAGGTCCAGAAGGACCAGGACCGCAGAGTTACCAGAGTCGACTGTTAAAAGAAGGTCATTTCAAATTCTTAAAAGTGCCGTTTCTGTGCTATGGCGTGACTTGAACCCAGACTGGAACTTCTCAGAAATGACCTTTAAATCAATAAAAGACTGCAGCTGTTTGTTAACCACCTTCTCCAAGACCTTAGAAAGAAAAGGAAGTCTAAAAAGAGCCTTTAAGCTTGATTCAGGATACATGTGTCCACAGGAGAGCTGGTAGGTGTCTTCTATGAATCCTTCCTCCTCCACGTCCACCAGGATCCTCTGACCGCACACCGCACAGATGTCGTCTGTCAGACTCCGGCTGGGCATGCCTCCCTTGTTGTAGTACTGAAATCACACAGTTAGGATCACAGGTTCTTAATGTACTCCATCATTTCCAGAGGATGTAAACGTGGAGTGTGTTTTTACCCCGATTGTTGAAGCCATGTAGTCCGAGCAGATCTCTGCAAAGTCTCTGCCCATGACGCCGTAGTAAAGCCCGTAGAACAACATGATGACACCCACGTCCATCGAGTCCTCGGCCTTGATCCTGAACCAGGACAGAACAGAGACACAGATCAGGAACTAGACGGTGAGGATTGCTTTATATCCTCCAACAGGTCACGCCTGAGTGAAAAGGATAACCATCCACCTTTGATTCATAAAGTGAGTCCAGCATGTTTGGGTCAAGAGCTTCAGAGTCAGAGCTGAGTTTAAAAGAGAGACTGCACAGAGAGAGAGGCGACAGAGGAGAGGTGAGGGCACTAACAGAGATACACTGCCCCCCCCTAGTGTCTGTTGTGTAGCAAAGCACAAGGTGTTGGACTGAGCAGCTTTGTAGATTCAGTACTAAAGAGAGCAAGAAGCTTCAGGGGGGTCCCAATCATTGAGCCAGTCCCAGATAAAGGTCGACATTTAACGCTTGAATGACCAGAAGAAAGAAGCGTCACTCCCCCCTGACGCTGAAGCTACAGATTCTGTAAACCACGACTCACCTGAAGAAGACGTTGAAGCCGAACATGGTGAACATGATGGCCAGGTAGCCGAGGACGCCCACTGCATAGCTCAGCTTGTAGATCAGCAGGAACCATTTGTACACCATCCTGAAAACACACACTGTGTTAAACTTTTAATGCAGAATCTTTGATGTATGATAAAAAGGCCTTCTCTGACTCTTACCTGGGCGTCCTGCAGGACAGAGGCTTACGCGTGGCTCTGAAGATGACGTAGCTGGTGACGACGGAGAACATCCCCCACATGGACAGGAACCTCCACCAGTACAGTTTGATGGTGAAGTAAAGGGGGACCACCCACATCTGGACGAGGGTCACCAGCTGAGGAAGAGTTCATCACACTCATTAACCAACACTTCATCTCCTGTTATTGTAAGAAAGGTAAGGTCCTCCGGGGGGAAAGGACCAGAACAAAGAAGAAGTCGTGTTTTTAAAAATAGAATCAACTCAATTTTAAATTTTCACATTATTTTTAAATTGAGCTGTTTGATTCGATTTTACAGAAGAGGATTAGGAAGACATGAAAAAAGAAAGGAGGGCCGGCAAGATTTATTTTCTTTCTTTTTTTTAGGTGTTATTTTTTTTTTTTTAATTCTGAAATTAAAGACAGAGTTCTGACTTTAATCTGAAAAATATGAGGTGAACTTTTTTTATTTCAGACTAATTTTATTAGAATTTGAAGATCAAAGTAACAACTCTTTAAATAAAGTCAGAATCCTGAGATCAAAGTCTGAATTCTGAGATCAAAGTCTGAATCCTGAGATCAAAGTCTGAATTCTGAGATCAAAGTCTGAATTTTAAAATCAAAGTCTAAATTCTGAGATCAAAGTCTGAATTTTAAAATCAAAGTCTGAATTCTGCGATCAAAGTCTGAATTTTAAAATCAAAGTCTAAATTCTGAGATCAAAGTCAGAATTCTTAGATCAAAGTCTGAATTCTGAGATCAAAGTCTGAATTTTAAGATCAAAGTCTAAATTCTGAGATCAAAGTCAGAATTCTTAGATCAAAGTCTGAATTCTGAGATCAAAGTCTGAATTTTAAGATCAAAGTCTAAACTCTGAGATCAAAGTCTGAATTCTGAGATCAAAGTCTAAATTCTGAGATCAAAGTCTAAATTCTGAGATCAAAGTCTGAATTCTTAGATCAAAGTCTGAATTCTTAGATCAAAGTCTGAATTTTAAGATCAAAGTCTAAATTCTGAGATCAAAGTCTGAATTCTGAGATCAAAGTCTAAATTCTGAGATCAAAGTCGGAATTCTGAGATCAAAGTCTAAATTCTGAGATCAAAGTCTAAATTCAGAGACCAAAGTCGCAATTCTTAGATCAAAGTCACAGTTCTGAGATCAAAGTCTGAATTTTAAGATCAAAGTCAGAATTCAGAGATCAAAGTCGCAATTCTTAGATCAAAGTCACAATTCTGAGATCAAAGTCGGAATTTTAAGAGCAAAGTCGAAATTCTGAGAGCAAAATCGGAATTTTAAGATCAAAGTCAGAATTGTTGCTTTTTTCCCAGAACTTTAAAAAATAAAATAACATATTCCATTTTTTTATTTTTGTTTATCCACCCTCTAAACATTTGTTTTTTAGTTGCCCTAATCCAAGTCAAATCAAAGTGATCAGTTAAAATCAGACCCACACTAAAACTGTACTGGTGTCTAAAGGGTTAATGGGGCTACCTAAAACCTGCATCATGTTATAAACCGTCAGAATCCTCTTCTATCATTCAGAAATCAAAGTACGGTCACCTCATTCGGGGGCGCTGGACTTTAAATAGTCCATGTTTGTGACACTGAGGTCTGCTGGGAAATTTAAGATTCAGCTCAAGTGGAAGAAACGTGAATTTCAGGAGAAACCTCAGAGGACAAGGTGCTGTAAGAAGAGACAGGATCAATACACACACCCTCCCTTTAACACTCACATTGTAGGAGCGGTGGTGCCTCTGCTTCCACTGCACCAGGACGATCTGAGCCACCACCAGCGTGGCGATGAGGATCAGGACCATCTCTGCATGCATGGCTTCATGACCCCTGTGCTTCACATGCAGATGCTCATGCTGCACCCTGCAGGAGAGGACATGAACAGAGAGGAAGAATTCAACACTTTATTAATATGTTTGTAATAAAAGGATCAGATCCTGCAGGAGGGTGAAGGCTGTACTCACTTCCAGTTCTCTCTGTGGGTCATTTTCAGCAGGTCGTCCTGAAACAGGCAGGGACAGAAATAGCAGCTTGTGTGGAGGTCTCACAGGACAGCTTTAAGTAGGTTAACACAACTCACTGCATTTTATGACAGGATGCACTCTCTTAAATATCATGCATTCATATCACACACACATGAACATGTTCCCTGTGTGTGTACTGCCACGTCTCAGCAGCTGCAGCTCAGTGTTTGCAGCTTTTTCTCCTCAGATCTGAGCTGTTAGCCGTTAGCCACAGTTAGCATGGTCACACACAGAGAGGTTTAAAGTCCTGCAGAGGGGAGAACATGCTGTGAGGTTATCTCTCCTTACCTGAGGGTGCACACCTGCCATTGTGTGCCTGTTTCCCCCCCTCCTGCTGGAGCAAGCTAGCCGGTGAACAACAGCTGTGTTAGCTGTGACAGCAGCTCCACACTAACAGCTGCTGTGGGGCGTCACGGGTACGGAGGCCGAGAGGGACAAAAACTCACACTGCGCGAAAACACACAGACGAGACACAGGAGCTGTTTACTGTTTTTAATGTTAATGTATTAACCCTCCTTCAGCAGCTTACAACGAGGGACAGGGTAACACAACAGACTGACACAGTTAGAATAAATAAAGGGAAATAAAATACAGACAATATTTGCACCATGTACACATCTTTCTTATGAAATCTCCTTATATTGTAACTACAGTCATGGCCAAAAGTTTTGAGAATGACACAAATATTACATTTCCACAAAGTCTGCTGCTTCAGGGTTTTTAGGTGTTTTTGTCAGATGTTTCTATGGTATAATGAAACACAATTAGAAGCATTTCATAAGTATCAAAAGCTTTTATTGAGAATTACACAGAATTCATGCAATAAGTCAATATTTGCAGTGTTGACCCTTCTTTTTCAAGACCTCTGCAATTCTCCCTGGCATGCTGTCAATCAACTTCTGGACCAAATCCTGACTGATGGCAGTCCATTCTTGCATAATCAATGCTTGGAGTTTGTCAGAATTTGTGGGTTTTTGATTGTCCACCCGCCTCTTGAGGATTGACCACAAGTCCTCAATGGGATTAAGATCTGGGGAGTTTCCTGGCCAAGGGCCCAAAATCTTAATGTTTTGTTCCCCGAGCCATTTTGTTCTGACTTTTGCTTTATGGCAAGGTGCTCCATCATGCTGGAAAAGGCATTCTTCATCACCAAACTGCCCTTGGATGGTTGGGAGAAGTTGCTCTGGGAGGACGTTCTGGTACCATTCTTTATTCATGGCTGTGTTTTTAGGCAAGATTGTGAGAGAGCCCACTCCCTTGACCGAAAAGCAACCCCACACATGAATGGTCTCAGGATGCTTCACTGTTGGCAAGAGACAGGACTGATGGTAGCGCTCACCTGGTCTTCTCCGAACAAGCCTTCCTCCAGATGCCCCAAACAATGGGAAAGGGGATTCATCAGAGAAAATGACTTTACCCCAGTCCTCAGCAGTCCAGTCCCTGTACCTTCTGCAGAATATCAGTCTGTCCCTGATGTTTTTACTGGAGAGAAGTGGCTTCTTTGCTGCCCTCCTTGACACCAGGCCTTCCTCCAAAAGTCTTGGCCTCACTGTGCGTGCAGATGCACTCACACCTGCCTGCTGCCATTCCTGAGCAAGCTCTGCACTGGTGGTGGCCCGATCCCGCAGCTGTAACACCTTCAGGAGACGGTCCTGGCGCTTGCTGGACTTTCTTGGGCACCCTGGAGCCTGTTTGGCAACAATTGAACCTCTCTCCTTGAAGTTCTTGATAATTGGATAGACGGTTGACTGAGGTGCAATCTTACTCGCTGCTATAAACTTCCCTGTTAGGCCCTTTTGTGCAATGCAATGATGGCTGCACGTGTTTCCTTGCAGGTAACCATGGCTAACAGATGAGGAACAATGGTGTCATGCACCATCTTCCTTTTAAAGTGTCCAGTCACTCAATCATGACAGATTGATCGCCAGCCTTGTCCTCATCAACACCCACACCTGTGTTAATGTGTGTGACACCTGTGTGTCATTGAAATGATGTTAGCTGGTCCTTTTGTGGCAGGGCTGAAATGCAGTGGAAATGTGTTTTTGGTGATAAAGTTCATTTTCAAGGCAAAGAGGGACTTTGCAATGAATTGCAGTTGAGCTGATCACTCCTCATAACATTCTGGAGTATATGCAAATTGCCATTATAAAAACTGAAACAGCAGACTTTGTGAAAGTTAATAGTTGTGTCATTCTCAAAACTTTTGGCCATGACTGTAGACTCACAAGCAACAAAAAATCTTTCAGTGTATATTGCAAATAAATATAACATTAGTTTAACATCCCTCATAAAAAGGATGGTTTACTGGAAGACAAAAAATCAAACGTCTCAAGTTGTATGGAAGGCCCACATTTACCTTTTCCAATTTTCTGTTTGTTACTTAAAAAAAAAATCACCAGATCGACAAAACATAACAGAGTTCCCACTCTTTTCCAGAGATCATTTTCAGGACATGTTCAGTGAGGATCAAGCTGGTATGAGAGTCTAAATGTAGTTCCTAATTCAGTTCCTAAATAGTCTAATATGTTCCTCTCAGTGGAAGTCTACAGTACAGTAACTGAGGCACAGACCCCTGAGCTCTCTGCCTGACTCCGCAGGTCACTCTTTAACTTAAATATAAGACTCTTTGAATCCAAAGATCACTCCACAAGGTGAATTTACCATAAAACATGAGACTCCCGTTTTCTGTGAATGCATGATTATGACCAAGTGAGGGAGAAGAGCCGGACCGGTCTGTGTCCCTGTCTCTTCCAGCACAGCGTGGACTCAGCCTTCAGTGAATGGGGATGAGTTTTAATAACAGGGTCAGGTCACACACAGTCATGTTGGAATAATCTTCCAGGACATTTGACTTTTTCTCCCATTTTCCAGGTGATTTCCAGAACTGGAAAACTGGTCGACTGTTCTCCAGGACGCATGGGAACCCTGATAACAGAATATTTCTCTCTATAGTTTGTTCATCCAAATACCCGTATGGCATACTTTTTGTAGAAAATATTAAATTGCTGAATTGTTTGGACATTACATTGTTATTCAGTACACAAGCCTTCAAGTTATATTCAATAGTAGTGTTTTTAAATCAAGTTAACATTTGCTATTCAAAGTTTAAGACTGCTTTCATCAACCCTTGAACTGGAACTTACATATCCTGTAAAATAAGCACATGATGGTTTTGTATAAATACCCTGAAAGATCAATAATGAGCCAAGAAAATTCACACTAATGCCTTTACTTCATTGGTTTAAAATTCAGTAAATTTAACATTTTATAATAATATATGTAAACTCCAGAAAAAGGGAAACAATTCAACTTCAGTAATGATCAGTTTGAGTTTATTTCTTTCAAAGTGTGTTCTACATGTGGACTGATGAGGAACCGGTTCACTGTAGCTCCGTGTTCATGGAGGACCTGCAGGTGAAGAAAAACAAAATTAACCAACAAGCCAAACTTTCATTTAGAGGTCAAACTAGAGACATGATTCGCTCAGACATCCAAGGAAGGATTGGGCCATCTTTGGTCTTTCGACCTCTGGTGGAAACTACGAATGGCAGGAAAAAGCATCATCACAGCGAACTCTCTGTGCCGACTTTAAACACACACACTCAAGAACTCTTGTAGAAAGTTTTAACACACCTTTTCAGGGTCATCATCTGCGTAGACGTCTCTGTTGATCGGACAGCAAACCCAGCATGTCTTCAAAACCTAAAGAGAGTTATCACAGATCAGTTATTGGATTAAAAAAGACAAGACAACTACATTTAGTCTTTTATAGTCGCTCAGACATCCAAGGAAGGATTGAGCCATCTTGGTCTTTCAACCTCTGGTGGAAACTACGAATGGCAGGAAAAAGCATCATCACAGCGAACTACAGGTCCTCAATCTGCACAACTAGACTTCTCATGCCCATATATGTATTTCTGAAGGGCAATTATGTATCAGGAAACTCACCGTCAGTGCTGATGCTTTCCTTCACTGTAGTGAAGTTAGGGAAGGATCCTCCTCTGAGCTTTCCAACCTGAAACAGAGATGTGATCACAGATTAGTTGTAGAGTTCAAGCAGAGATCATAATTTAACTTTGGTTCAAGTTCGCTCAGACATCCAAGGAAGGATTGGGCCATCTTTGGTCTCTCGACCTCTGGTGGAAACTACGAATGGCAGGAAAAAGCATCATCACAGCGAACTCTCAGGTCGTCCAATCAGCACAACAATGCTGCTTATCAAAACTCAACTATACGAGATACACACCAGGAAGTGATTCCCACTGGAACAGATGCTTCCCATCACTGCACTGACGTTAAAGCACGTCCAGAAGAGTCTTCAGACCTGGAATTGAAATACAGTCACTGATTAGTTGCTGGATTTAAAGAGACAGCGCATTAGATTAACTTTCGTTCAATTCGCTCAGACATCCAAGGAAGGATTGGGCCATCTTTGGTCTCTCGACCTCTGGTGGAAACTACGAATGGCAGGAAAAAGCATCATCACAGCGAATATCAGCAGGAAGATAAAAAAGGACAGAACTTCAGACAAGACTAACATATCATACTCGTTGGAATGATTAGGGATTTTAAATAAATCTGATGAGAAGTTGAGCCGTCTACAAGATTGATTTATCACCACAATAAACTTTATCCTAATGGAGGTCTTCAATGTTAAATCTGTTTCATGCTTTTAAATTAATGTGCCAGTCAGAGTCAGGAAAACAAACATTCCAGTTCCAAATTATTTAACAATATATTATATATCTAATCATAAATGTGAGGCAAAGTTATGTTACTGATTATAAAAGTATAAAGTTGATGATTTATTTAGTGTTGGTGTTAATTGAGTAATTGTAATTGTGAAGCCTGGAAAAAATCATGTTGGATTTGGTTATTTTTATAAGCAATTTTAGTTACTGTCTCTTTAAGATGAAGACTGTGGGTGGAGTCAGTGGAGACTGTGGGTGGAGTCAGTGGAGACTGTGGGTGGAGTCAGTGGAGACTTGACTAGATTTGGAGTCAGTTTTTTCACCCCCCATGTCTGCTTAGAATCAGGAATCATCCTTTAAATATTGGGTTTTGTGACACTAAAAATAACACTGGATTAAAGTTGTTTCTACACTCTACAGTGTTTTTGGAATGGATGATTGTGCAGTGTTAGCCAGGACTACAGGCTAGCTTGCAGTTTTGTCAGCTACAACAAGTATCTCTTAATACTCAAGTTAAAAGGAAGCCATGTTCACAGCGGCACATCTAGTCTTTCAAAAAAAAAGTACAAGTTGTAAGATTAGTTCTGTACGGAGTGTAACTGCTCGTCTCTCCTCTTATTGCAGAGTAATCTTAAGTTGTATTTTTATACTTCTTTTGCAGTAAACATAAAAATGAACTGTGTACCTCAGCTAAAATTGCAGAATCTATATTTTTAGAGGTTATGCACAAATAAGATGAAATAAAAATAAATGATACACACCTCATGACATGACGATGACGCCTCAATCAGGATCCAGAAGTTCCTGATATCCATCCTGAAAATGAGATTTAAAATGTATTTATATGAGACTTTAAAAAGTCAAAGATGATCCAACAACAGTCTCTAAAGTCGCTCAGACATCCAAGGAAGGATTGGGCCATCTTTGGTCTTTCAACCTCTGGTGGAAACTACGAATGGCAGGAAAAAGCATCATCACAGCGACAGATAGTTTCATTTTAATCTTAATTATCATAATAAATACAAACCATTGTCATGTGCTTTTAGTGGACAGGACATGATGGAGCTGCCGCCGAGTAGCTCAACCTGGAAGTGAGAAAAAGAGAGAGTTAGAGAAGCAGACTTCTTTAAAAAAGGCATGTTTCAGACTTTAAGCTTTCGCTCAGACATCCAAGGAAGGATTGGGCCATCTTTGGTCTTTCGACCTCTGGTGGAAACTACGAATGGCAGGAAAAAGCATCATCACAGCGAACTACATACAAAGTGAAAACTGCACACTTGTGTTTAGAAAATGCTCTTACCTCAGCTTCATCGAAGGACACAGCTTTGAGGTGTCGCTGGCACAGTCTGGTAACAATTCCTGCAGCGTCTGCATCATATTTTATCTGGAAAAGAAGGGAAAACAGAAGGAGGCTGAAACTCCTACACTGAAAATGTGGAGGGAGCAGATGACAGGAATTGCTGCATGTGAGAAGATGTTAGGGAAATTAAACTCCAGAAACAATATGATTAAAAAACAATGGGACAGCTTCAGTGACTTTAAGACTGGGGGAAGCAACGCTACCCTGTGAAGAATGTACAGTAATTGCCCTTAATATGTAAATGTAAACGTAAATGTAAATGCCCACTGTGTCCTGCCAAACTATCTTATTTTTTATTTATTTATTATTATTATTTTTTATTAGTATTATTTGTTCTGTTTTGTTTTGTTGCATTTATCTGCATTTTTAATTATTTTATTGATGTTGTCCATTCATTGATGTTCATTATTCTTGTTTGAAAAAATGAAAAAAACTCAATAAAATTACTAATTATAAAAAAAAAAGGGGAAATAGTGAATATAATATTAAATTATGCCTAAATAAAGAAAAGCAGTGTGAATGATTAAAACAGCCTTTAATTCACCCTGTTACACCTTTAATACCTGTGTTAAAAGCTAATCTGTTACTTTAGCTGATTTTAGGCAATTTAACAAGACACAGCAGAGCCATTACGTCATGACCACGTGTCCAGCTGCAGGAAGTTACAGGACCTGGAACACTGTGGGTTTCTTTTTAAGCTTTATTTAGATTTAAAAAAGATGTGAAATTGATTCTTAAAATATTAAATAAAGTCTTGAAACATAATTAAATGCTAACATTTCCACAGGAAGTCACAGTTTGGAGCTAACTTTAAGCTAATTGTGTTTCCTGCAGTGTGACAGTGGGTTTATTTTCACTCTGTTAAAGTTTTTAAAGGAAGATTAACTTTAAAACTGTGTTTCAAATAATTAACTTGGCGCCAAATGTGGATTAAAAAGCAGCGCGTGCCTTTTCACCCTCTCACAGTAACGCTGTCACAATCTACGACCATCCGTTCAAACCACCCCTCATCTTCAGTTTCTTTAATCCCTGTATGTTTCCTCATGATGTTAGAAGTTATTAAAATGAAACATTAGTGAAGTTAAAGTGAGATTTAATCCATATTTACCTTTAGTTTGGAGACTGGTGTTCCTCTTCTATCGGCTCCCTCTGTAAATGATCCCTGTGACGTTTCCTCTGCTTTATATTCCATCATGGCGGCCGCTCATCTGCTCCAAAGCGCCCTCATGCCCCCTGCTGGACTGGAGGAGGAACTGTCTCCACACCATGTTAACCCAGGGTACTTTCTCATTCTGATTATATTGATTCTTTTCAACAGGATTATCAATCATTTATATTTCAGTTGGAAAAGGTTATAAATAAATCTAATGTTGAAGAAAAATTAAAAGGAAAATAAAATAATAAATTCCGAAAAAAATATTTTAAAAAATGTAAAAGAAAATAAATAAAAAATAGTTAAAAAGAATAATAAATAAAAAAAAGCTAAATGACTAAATGGAAAAATAAAAATTAATAAGATAAGATTAAAAGTAAATTTGAATTTATTATAAAGGTTTAATATGATCTATTAGTTTCAGTTATATATATTTCTTCTATATATATTTTTTTTTATATAACTATATTATGGTATTTTCTTTACAATACAGCAAACACTGAGACAGAAAAAAAGAACAAAACAATTTTAAAGTAATTAACAGTTTCAATAATATGAAGTATTTTTAAGTTTCAATAATAATAATAATAGTGTTTATATTCAAAATTATAATAATAACAATATTTCCAATAATAATAATAATAATGATAATAAAAGAGTTTTGTTGAGGGTTAAGAATAAAAAATAAAGCACTGTCCATTTAAAAATAAAAATAAATCTAACTAATGTAGAAAATAAGGACCTAATTATAATAAAGAAATAATTGATTGGCTCTTTGTTTGACGAAAAATCATTAAAATAACAACAACTTAGCAATGAACTTAAATTATTTGTAAAAACATAAATTAGGAGTTGATAAAAGTGAGATCTGAGGGAGAGAGACAATTTGATAAACACAGAGAGAGAGAGAGAGAGAGAGAGAGAGAGAGAGAGAGCACACCCACTCCATCATGTAACAGACACACCAATGAACCAATCAGCTCTCTCCTTTATCCCTCCTCTGGCTCCTCATTGGTGGATGTTAGAGTGGATGGTCCCTCTCCCTCTCCCTCTCTACCTTCACTCCCTCCTCCCTCCATCCCCTCCCCTCCTCTTCTTCTCCCCCCTCCTCCTCAGTCTGGTGCTGCTGCTGCTGCAAGCTGCTGGTGTTGCCGTGACGATGATATCCTCCCCCTCCCACTCCCTCTCTCTCTCTCTCTCTCACACACACACACACACACATACACACACACACTCACACAGCAGAGAGGAGAGGAGAGGGAGCAAACAAGACGGTATCATGACGCGGTGGCTTCAGGCTGGAAAACAGACAGAGTCACACTGATGGCCTGCGTCTGAGGAGGTCTGGGTGAGTGCTGCATTTGTATTTTTAGGCATGGGTGGGGGGGTTTAGAGGACAGAAGGATGGACAGATGGATGATGGATGGATGGATGGATGGATGGAGGAATGTTGGAGATGACAGCAGCATCTGTAGCATGGTGTTCTGTCCTTAGAGAGGAGGAGAGGGATGGAGGAAATGAGGATGGAGGGTGGAGGCTGAGTGACTGAACGCAGGAAAAAACTGAGCCATATCAGCTGTGGAGCAGATACAAGTGTGTGTGTGTGTGTGTGTGTGTGTGTGTGTGTGTGTGTGTGTGTGTGTGTGTGTGTGTGTGATCAGGCCTGCATGTACTGCACGTTAGCATCCTGAGAGCTAACAGTAACAGCAGGTACGTCACTTCTGATCCACGCTGATTTTGAACGCCACAGATGGATTAAGTCTGGGCGGATGGGAGCAAACTGAAGGACCTATGCCATGAGCTTTATCTTCTGGAGTTAACATTTCAGTTTGAAAGCCAATTCAGGTAACCCAGAACTCCAAAAAAGAACCACAAGGAGACGGATTCATTCAGGGGTGCGAATGGAGACATGGGGAGCTCGCTCCTTGGGTTCCACTACAGCCCTCGGCCATTTGATGTAAGTCGTGCCCACTCCTTCTCCCCCCAAAGATCATGTCTTGCTTTAACTGGCTGATCCAATAAATGCCAGGAATCATCTTAAAAAGAGGCACGAAAGAAAACAGGTACATATAAACGACTACAAAGAGGCAAAAGAAAGAAAGAAAGAAAGAAAGAAAGAAAGAAAGAAAGAAAGAAAGAAAGAAAGAAAGAAAGAAAGAAAGAAAGAAAGAAAGAAAGAAGGAATCAATGAAACAAGGAATGAATGAATGAAAGGATGAAAGAAAGAAAGAAAGAAGGAAAGAAAGAAGGAAAGAAAGAAAGAAAGAAAGAAAGAAAGAAAGAAAGAAAGAAAGAAAGAAAGAAGGAATCAATGAAACAAGGAATGAATGAAAGAAAGGATGAAAGAAAGAAAGAAAGAAGGAAAGAAAGAAGGAAAGAAAGAAAGAAAGAAAGAAAGAAGGAATCAATGAAACAAGGAATGAATGAAAGAAAGGATGAAAGAAAGAAAGAAAGAAGGAAAGAAAGAAAGAAAGAAAGAAAGAAGGAATCAATGAAACAAGGAATGAATGAAAGAAAGGATGAAAGAAAGAAGGAAAGAAGGAAAGAAAGAAAGAAAGAAAGAAAGAAAGAAGGAATCAATGAAACAAGGAATGAAAGAGAGAAAGAAAGAAAGAAAGAAAGAAGGAAAGAAAGAAAGAAAGAAAGAAGGAATTAATGAAAGAAAGAAAGAAAGAAAGAAAGAAAGAAAGAAGGAAAGAAAGAAAGAAGAAAAGAAAGAAGGAAAGAAGGAATGAAAGAAAGAAAGAAAGAAAGAAAGGAGGAATGAAAGAGTGAAAGAATGAAAGGAGGAAAGAAAGAAAGGAGGAACGAAAGAAAGAATGAAAGAAAGAAAGAAAGGAGGAATGAAAGAGTGAAAGAATGAAAGAGTGAAAGAAAGAATGAATGAAAGAAAGAAAGAAAGAATGAAAGAAAGAAAGAAAGAAAGAAAGAATGAATGAAAGAAAGAAAGAAGGAATGAAAGAAAGAAAGAAAGAAAGAAAGAAAGAAAGAAAGAAAGAAAGAAAGAAAGAAAGAAAGAAAGAAAGAATGAATGAAAGAAAGGATGAAAGAAAGAAAGAAAGAAAGAAAGAAAGAAAGAAAGAAAGAAAGAAAGAAAGAAAGAAAGAAAGAAAGAAAGGATGAATAACAGACCCCAAAAAAGGAATCTACAGCAGAGATCCAGAGGAACCTACGAGACAAGGGAGCTCAGGGACTCCAGATAAAGGACTATGGTTAGTAACTTTAATGGGACAGGAAGAGTTAAAGGAAGTGATGAGGGGGTTTTGGGGGAAGGGGGTCAGATAGGATCCCAGTGTGTCAGTGTAGTATCTGATATTCTTAACAGTACTCTCAATTTATTTGGAGAGCACAAAGCTTTAGATTAGTGGTTACTGGCTGGTGGATCAACAGCAGAGAAAAGAAGAAGAGAAGAGGAATACGGAGGGATGTTAAAACAAAGAGCTGAGTGAAAGAGACGTCTAGCAAAGTGAAGAAAACAGACAGGAAACAAACACACCACGTCACAGTACGGTAAATAAAAACACTGAAGGGTTACTGAAGGAAAAAACATTCAAGAGATGAGTAAAGCAATAACTTAAGAGTGATTTAATGAACAATTGAAGGATTATCACTGTAATATTATTGACTTCAACTGCTTCAAATTACATTAGAAAGAAAGTAGTTTTGGGGATTCATGTAACAAACATTTAAATATATGATTTATTGGAAAGAGAGAGAGAAAGAAAGGGTTCATTCGTCTCTCCATAAGTAACAGTTACAGATAGTCACCAGTGTCACAAGGCCCAGACACACACTCACACACACACCCAAACACACACACCCAAACACACACACAGACATCCTGCTACAGAGCCTCACTGTCGCCCCATAATCCTCTGCAGCATTGTACCGCAGGGAACCCTTGAATGGAAGTGTGGGGGTGTAGCAGTCCTGTCTCTGTGTTTGTGTGTAAAATGCAATTTTTGTTTTTTGTTTTGTTTCCTGTCTGAAAAATGGGATGAAATTGAATTTGCATTGGAGAAAAAAAAATCATCAAACAGGACAGAGAAAAAAGATTTCCTGTGTGAGTCTAGACGGACATTAAATATGTATTTCTCTGTGTAAGACGACTTTCACATCAGGAAGGTCGGAGCAGATTCTTTTTTGGGGGAGGTGTTAAAACAGGATTATGTACAAGATCAGAGGCTACTCATATCCATAATCCCTCCCCTTTATACATTATTCATTAAAACATACAGTTCATACTTTACACATGTGGAGACATTCAGACAGACTGAGACACATGAGACATCACGCCAGACAATAACAACACAAAGAAGAGGAACGACGGGGTGACTCTGAAATACATTGAAAGGCAGCATGTGGATAATATAATGATGATTATGAAGTTTAAAATAAACTAAACATCAGTCCCTTTGCAGACCTTCATTATAAATATTTAATGTTCACATCTGTGCTTTAATCTCCCAACATGCAGGCCTGCTCATCCTACCTGAAGTCTCTAAAAGTAGTATGGGAGGTAGAGCCTTCAGTTATCAGGCCCCTCTCCTTTGGAATCATCTACCAGTCAGGGTCCGGGAGGCAGACACCCTCTCTACTTTTAAGAGTAGGCTTCAAACTTTCCTTTTTGATAAAGCTTATAGTTAGAGCTGGATCAGGCTTGGACCAGGTCTTAGTTATGCTGCTATAGGCTTAGACTGACACACTGGGATCCTGTCTTTCCCTCTCTCTCCTCTCTCTGCCTGTCTCTCACTTTAACTCTTCCTGTCCCATTAAAGTTACTAACCATAGACCTTTCTGGAGTCCCTGAGCTCCCTTGTCTCGTAGGTTCCTCTGAGCTGCTGTAGACGTCCTCCTGATACGGACGTGCTGGACTCCAGCGGCAACAGCTTCTACTATCCGTCTCATCACTATCATCTCTCTCTCTCTTCACCTCCCTCTATCCCTCTCTCCAACACGGTCTCAGCAGATGTGTGTCTAACATGAGTCTGGTCCTGCTGGAGGTTTCTGCCTGTTAAAGGAAGTTTGTCCTCTCCACTGTAACTAGCTAAATACTGTGAGGTGTAATGCTCATGGTGGATTAAGGTGGGGTCAGACTGAGTCTGATCCTGTCTTGGTGTTGGGTCTCTGTTCATAATTTGACATAGAGTGGTCTAGACCTGCTCTGTTTGTAAAAGCGTCTTGAGATAACGTTTGTTGTGATTTGGCGCGATACAAATAAAGATTGATTGATTTCAGAAAGGAAACAAGAGAGAAACAAAAGGACTTCTTCATGACTATTCATGACAACAAATACAAAAAATATGTTGCATTTTGTTCTTTAGCAGGATGCAGAAAGGTCTATATGAAGAAGCAGGTTTGGATTCTTGTAAATGTTGATTTTTGTCTGAGATTTAAACTTAATAATGTGACCAAGTCCTCCCAGAGAGCATTAGACAAGCCCCGACTCTGACCACCTTTAAATCCAGACTCAAATGGTTCCTCTTTGTAGCTGTTTACACTTAATAATGGACGCAAACCCTTTTAAAACTTAGTTTTTATTTCTGTCACTACAAACTTTTAATTTCTCTTAATAAACTGAGTTTAGACAAAAAACAAACACGACAGGAAAATCAAAAGAAGAGGGAAAAAGAGGAAAAAATAAATAAAAATGAAAACCCACAACCTTGACAGTCAGGTCATGTTCATCCTTCCAGAAGTATTTTAACTTTCTGCATAACTGTCCCTATACATGTTTTACAACGATGACATCCTGGGGGTGAATTTGGAAACATCTTGCTTAGGAGTGGAGTAAGGTACATCCTGTGCATAAACTTATTCTTTTGTTACAAGACGGTGAAATAAAGACATTCTGGCAAATAGTATCCCACTGGTCCTCACTAAGGTCACTTCTCAGGTCCTTCTGCCATATATTCTTCAGTGGGGTGCAAACTGAGTTTTAATGAAGTTTTGTAACTAATTTCTTTCTTGATCTTAGAGTTTTAAATATTTTATGTTTTCATGCTTATGTTTGTTTAATGTCATATTTGAAATTGGATATCCCAAAGTGTAGGTGCGTAAGTTTAAGCACTTGTTTATCATTTTTGCACAACCAAAACTCCTAAAGTTGTAGTGTAGCTAGCATCACCATGATGTGCTTAATGATGCAGAAGAGGAACCATGACAGCTGAGAAGTGCAAACGAGCAAAGTTTGGTGCTCAGGTCTACCTTGATGGTCATATTCTGACCCTCGGGGCCACAGAGAGAGCTGCTGGTGTTTTAGGAGTTTGGAGTCACTCTCCTCTTTCATCATCACATCCGTGTCCCTCATGACCTCGGACATATTTAGATCGTCACAGTGAGCGACGCCGTGATCACTTCTGCTCTGTGGAGCACACACGGTTAAATTTAGGCATGTAGGATTAAAGGGACCGTGACGGCTTCAATTTCTGTTGTATCTCGTCCTCGCCCCCTCCCTAGGCAGTCTAGTACCATGGTAACCACTGCCTCTCTCTCTCTCTCTCTCTCTCTCTCTCTCTCTCTCTCTCTCTCTCTCTCTCTCCTTCACTTTGAAGACATTCCTGTGACCTACATTAAGTCTCCTAGAAGCTCTTTCGTACGATCTTCTCTGTTGGTCCTACCTGCTTCACCTCCCCTCCTCCCCCCCTCATCTGTGGATCTGTGGATCAAACCATCTGCTCCTGGTCATGCTGACATGTTCCATACTATGGCGCGTACCATCTGGACGTTTATCAGGGGTGTGCAGTGATCTGATGTGCCACCTGGAGGGAACATATGGGCATTCCTATAGTGTGGGAGACAGACTGTTTGCATGTTTGGGTCTAATGTTGGCGGAGGCTTCGAGGAAGGTCACAGAAAACCTTTATATCAGTCTGTGTTAAATAACCGTACACACCATGAGGTCTAATCTCAAAACCAGACTGTGGTTGGTCTAAAGAAACACCCTCAATGCAGTTATGGGGGTTCCCTTTCCCCACCATACAGTTGGTGCTTCTTTGAGTGCCATCTAGTGGTGATTAAATAAACTGTAACACAACCTCACCCTGTTAGAACTATCTCCAAAGGATCTTCTGCTGTGTGCTAGATCTTTTGTGCACCGGAGGAACTTTACCCCTGAACTACATACGTTTGGACCAGTGGACCCAGGGTCTAAATTTAGTTCAGGGGTAGATAATCTCCCCCCTAAAAAGCCCCTGCTAGGGGGGTAGTACTTTTTAAAGGTCCCGGGACTTTCAGGGGACGGGGCCTGCAATGCTGAACGTGTCTGATTGGTAGATTAACCTCAGTGTTTTTATTCCTCCCTCCGTCCACAATAACATCACACACATCTGTGATTCTCTTGATTTCTCTTTCTTTCATTAGTTTTTATTTGTTCTATCTTTTTGTATGTGTGTGTACTTTTCAAAAGAAGAAGCTGTGATTCTCTTGATTTAGCAGCTTGTAACAGTAGTCTTCTCTCAGCCCACCGTGAATGCGTCTCTCCTCCCGGTGTTCCGGTTTTAAAAGTGACCCTGTAAACTGGAGACCTTCAGCTGAACGTGTCAGTGTTTGTGGAGTTTACACAGCTGTTGAAACACAGAGGGAGTTCCTGGGAATGCAAACTAGTTTAGTTTTTATTAAGATTTCTAAATATCCTCATCAGATATTTAATGATGGTCTAAAGACGTTTATGAGGGATGCATCCGGCTGAGAGTCTCCAGTTAACAGGGTCGCCGTTTAAACCAAAACACCGGATCTCTGCGATCACGGCTTTTTGAGTTCAAAAGGATTTTAAAGCCGTGTTGAAACGTCTTTGCTACTCGCGCTTATCTCCTCTCACGTGTTGATTCAGTGAATCCATCTGTGATGAAATATAGCACCATCTAAAACAGACCAGCTGAGTCTCTTCATGCTAACAGGCTAACTGTTGTGTTGATTCATTCTTTGCTTTTTACATGTTTATAACTGCAGGCGCAGGTTTTTCTGCTTTTGGAGCAAAATTTCAAATTTGACGAAAGTGAATTTTTTCGACAGGCTCTGGATCAACTTTTTTGTCAAAACTTTTTTTTCTCAATTTTTTTTTTTTTTCAAATTTTTTTTGTCAAAACTTTTTTTTTTCAAAAAAAAAAAATTACCAAAAATTTTTTTTCAAATTTTTTCTTTGTTAAATTTTTTTAGTGAAAATTTTTTTTGTCAATTTTTTTTTTTGTCTTTTTTTTTTTTGTCAATTTTATGTCAGCGTTTATGAGGGATGAATCCGGCTGAGAGTCTCCAGTTTACAGGGTCACCGTTTAAACCAAAACACCGTCCGATCTCTGCGATCACGGCTTTTTGAGTTCAAAAGGATTTTAAAGCCGTGTTGAAACGTCTTTGCTACTCGCGCTTATCTCCTCTCACGTGTTGATTCAGTGAATCCATCTGTGATGAAATATAGCACCATCTAAAACAGACCAGCTGAGTCTCTTCATGCTAACAGGCTAACTGTTGTGTTGCTCATAATGATACCTGCCTGTCCATCTGCTTCTATGGTGTCATCTGTGATGAATAGCATTCCTCTTTGTGTTACTGCCCTCTACTGGTCTGGTGGTGTAGTGCATTTACTTTTTTTCCTCCATACGTCACTGTCCAATCACTCTAAAGCTTTGTTTGGCCTTGATGCACGTCAGTCTTGGCCTTGATAACCATGTTTATCTGCTTTCTTTGTCTTTCCCTCCCCAGCACACAGAGGATGGACACTGCCCTCAGTTCTAACTCTCTCTCTGAATTACAACAACACCAAGGTCTGTTTTCTTTTCCTTAAATCAGACCTGAAGAGGATTGACTTCCTGTTTGGAGGCACTGCTGTGGGATTAAGCAGCACATGGAGGAGGACAGGCTTTTTTAAATGGAGCTCTGGATGACCTTCTTGACCCCATCATGAAGGTAATGGAATAACTCACTCCAAGTCTAGAGTGGATGAGGATTGCTCTCTCAGATATCAGAGTCGGCTGTAGACTCCGGTGAGGCCGTGTCTGAATGTTTGGGCCCTCTCCCGGGCTGCAGAGGAGTCCATCTTTCAGAAGAGAAGCCATGCCTCGTCTCAGATCCAACAGCTTCAAAGACTCATCGTAAGAACATGTGGATGTTTTCCGCTTCCTCCCGATGCATCATGGAATAAGTTGTAAGAAAGACGGATTAAAAAAGGAGAAAGTAGGACACCTTGTCCCTGAACATCCGGTCCCTTCCCCTGGCTGCTCTGTGGCATAAGGGGTGTGTTTGGAGGTTCACTCCCATCAGGCTGCCGCTCGCAGATGGAGGCCCACCAACACTCCCCAGATAGCAGCAGTGAGGAGTGCACCGTCCTGGAGGCTCCGCCCGGAAAGAATGCCTGCCCGCAACACGCAGGAAAGGTAGGACGGCGACACACAGGAGGCTTATCATGCTGATATTTCCCTCTGCAGAGAATGTGTGTGTTGTGTGTTTATAATGTGCTTTATCTGTATAATCAGCATGCAGCAGCTCGTTTAGTACATCGACCTGATTATTTGTGAGCTAAGTAATACAATTTTAAAACCCCTAAATAAAAGCCAGACTGAATAAATATGTTTTTAGTTTACCTTTAAAAGCCTGAATATCTCCATCAGCTCCTCTCAGATCCTCTCAGGCTGTTCCATCCAGTTTTAGTTCTCCTCTGAGGAACAGCTAAAAGAGAGGAGCTGGAGGATCTGAGAGGCCTTCCTGCTTTATACACTAAAAGCTGACTGCTGGATTTCCTGAAGCAAGCAGGGTAAGCTTCATACAGAGGGTAAGGAGGACCCAACCTAACCGTCCCAACCTAGCATTGTGTTTGCTGCTTCTGCTTCCCATTCTTTGAATCAGCTGCTAACAACCTAAGGGTCACAAAACATCATTGGTTCCTAAACCTGTGGACTCAGTAGCCCCTCTGTAAAACCAGCCCCTCTTCTCTCCTGCAGGTGGCAGACCTGTACTGTTCAGCCTGCGAGTGTGCGCTGTGTGAGGACTGTGTTTCAGAACATGCAGAGCACCCTCAGGTGCCCATCAGCCAGGCCCTGGAGGAGCACCGGAGCAGACTGCAGGAGAGCCTCGGGACTGTCCAGACCAGGTGGACTTCTTTTTAAAGTGTCTTCACTCTGCTTTGTGCTTACATGTGGACTTTATAAAGACTGTAATGTCACTGTGATTGCTCCATTTGAATTTCCTTAGAGGGAGTTAGTGTTACATGAAATCACAGAGACATGAAAACTAAATTGAAGCAGTTCAAGGAATGCGTGTGAGATGCTGACACCTGGTGGACAAGGGAGGGAATTACAATCACTGACAAAGACACGTCTCTCTCATGACAACAGTTTGCTGCAGGAGTCCAACAAGTCATTTGTTTTTGAGCTCGTGTGCAACTTCACAGAAGTCAGAATTCCCCGTCCTAACATGATTTCCTTTTCATTTCTTCCTCTTCAGACTCCCTCAGATTTCAGATGCACTCTCCTTTGTGAAAGAGATCCTCCAACAGCTGACCAATCAGAGAGCTTCCATCGAAGAGGACATCCAGTCCAGCTTTGAGGATCTGCACAAGCAGCTGGACGTCCGGAAGAGTGTCCTGCTGATGGAGCTGGAGGTCACGTACGGACTCAAACAGAAGGTGCACACATGCTTTCATGTCTGGCTGAGCTGCAAGAGAACATTTTGATGGTGGTGTGGTTTTGTATCCGTGACATTTATCAGCACAGAAATAAGATCTGTATTCGTCTGTAGGTCCTCCAGGCCCAGGTGGACAACCTGGTCAGGGGAGAGGGGGACATCGTGGCGTCTTGTACCCAGACGGAGGAGGCTCTGGCTGGGGAGGCCTGTGTGGCGAGCCTTCAGGTGGAGCGGGAACTTCAAGATAAGCTAAGGGAGCTGGCTGGCCTCGGGCTGCGATGTCAGCCTGAGGAGAACGACCAGCTGGACATGATCATGGAGACAGACGGGTTGAGGAAGTCCATACACAATCTGGGGACCATCGTCACCACCAGGTGAGGACGTCCATGCTGATACAAAAACATAGAAAACCCATGCTGTAAGGTTTTGTGTTAACCACCCTGTAAACGTCCTCACTGTCTCCTCTTCCTCAGTGCTGTGGCAAGCCAGAGTGAAGCAATGGGAGCAGGCCTGGAGCAGTGCATCGTGGGACACCCTGCTTCTGTTTACCATCGTGACAAGAGACAAGTCAGGGGGAGCATGCAAGAGCGGCAACGCCATCCTGTCTGCAGAGGTTTGTTTTTAAACATGAAATGTAGCTTCATGCATTTCAAACAGAGACTGAGTATAACACACGTGTACTTCCAGGTGTTCACCCCAGATGGAAGCATCGTGGACGGGGAGATCGTGGACCACAAGAACGGGGACTTATGAGTTTGTGTACATCGTGCCAAAGGAGGGAAGCTTCTCATTGGCTCTCCGTCTGTATGACCAACACATCAAAGGAAGTTCCCTTCAAGCTAACTGTCAGCAGAGTCTCAGAGACTGAAGTGGAGGTGAGTGGTGTGTGTGTGTGTGTGTGTGTGTGTGTGTGTGTGTGTTTTTCCTCTGGCTGAAACTTAATGAACTCTGCAAGCCTTGAACGTCATGCACGGATAGAAGCAATGTGCACTTCAAAGCTCTTCAGGCGTCCACAATCCAAAGCTCTCATGATACAGAACATAATGAGATAAACTCAGAAATAAAGGATCACGTGTTGGACAGTGTTAGAGTTCAGACATTCACAACAACATTCTACAAGACAAAGACCGCAACAGAGCAATATGCAGTATCTCACAAAAGTGAGCACACCCTCACATTTCTGCACATATTTAATTCTATCTTTTCATGGGACAACTCTGAAGAAATGACACTTTGATATAATGTAAAGTAGTCAGTGTACAGCTTGTTTAACAGTGTAAATTTACTGTCCCTCAAAGTAACTCAACACACAGCCATTAATGTCTGAACCACCAGCAACAAAAGTGAGTACACCCCTCAGTGAAAATGTCCACATTAGGCCCAAAGTGTCAATATTTTCTGTGGCCATCATTATTCTCCAGCACTGCCTGAACCCTCTTGTGCATGGAGTTCACCAGAGCTTCACAGGTTCCCACTGGAGACCTCTTCCACTCCTCCATGATGACATCACGGAGCTGGTGGATGTTAGAGACCTTCAGTTTGAGGACGCCCCACAGATGCTCAATAGGGTTTAGGTCTGGACACATGCTTGGCCACTCCATCACCTTCACCCTCAGCTTCTTCATCAAGGCAGGGGCCGTCTTGGAGGTGTGTTTGGGGTCATTATCATGTTGGAGTACTGCCCTGTGGCCCAGTTTCTGAAGGGAGGGGATCATGCTCTGCTTCAGTGTGTCACAGTACATGTTGGCCTTCATGGTTCCCTCAATGAACTGTAGCTCCCCAGAGCCGGCAGAACCCATGCAGACCCAGACCATGACACTCCCTCCACCATGCTTGACTGTAGCCAACACACAACTTGTCTTTGTACTCCTCACCTGGGCCGCCACCACCACACTCAACACCTTCTGAACCAAATAAGTTATCTTGGTCTCATTAGACCACAAGACAAGGTTCCAGTAATCATGTCCTTAGATCTGCTGTCTTTAGTAAACTGTTTGCAGACTTTCTTGTGCTTCATCTTTAGAAGAAATGTG
>NC_048294.1:147435-159935 GCF_009762535.1 Notolabrus celidotus
ATGACTGTAGTGGAAGTCACTGCATTAAACACAGACATGACTCTGTAGTGGAAGTCACTGCATTAAAAACAGACATGACTCTGTAGTGGAAGTCACTGCATTAAACACAGACATGACTCTGTAGTGGAAGTCACTGCATTAAACACAGACATGACTCTGTAGTGGAAGTCACTGCATTAAACACAGACATGACTCTGTAGTGGAAGTCACTGCATTAAACACAGACATGACTCTGTAGTGGAAGTCACTGCATTAAACACAGACATGACTCTGTAGTGGAAGTCACTGCATTAAACACAGACATGACTCTGTAGTGGAAGTCACTGCATTAAACACAGACATGACTCTGTAGTGGAAGTCACTGCATTAAACACAGACATGACTCTGTAGTGGAAGTCACTGCATTAAACACAGACATGACTCTGTAGTGGAAGTCACTGCATTAAACACAGACATGACTCTGTAGTGGAAGTCACTGCATTAACACAGACATGACTCTGTAGTGGAAGTCACTGCATTAAACACAGACATGACTCTGTAGTGGAAGTCACTGCATTAAACACAGACATGACTCTGTAGTGGAAGTCACTGCATTAAACACAGACATGACTCTGTAGTGGAAGTCACTGCATTAAACACAGACATGACTCTGTAGTGGAAGTCACTGCATTAAACACAGACATGACTCTGTAGTGGAAGTCACTGCATTAAACACAGACATGACTCTGTAGTAGAAGTCACTGCATTAAAACAGACATGACTCTGTAGTGGAAGTCACTGCATTAAACACAGACATGACTCTGTAGTGGAAGTCACTGCATTAAACACAGACATGACTCTGTAGTAGAAGTCACTGCATTAAACACAGACATGACTCTGTAGTGGAAGTCACTGCATTAAACACAGACATGACTCTGTAGTGGAAGTCACTGCATTAAACACAGACATGACTCTGTAGTGGAAGTCACTGCATTAAACACAGACATGACTCTGTAGTGGAAGTCACTGCATTATAAACAGACATGACTCTGTAGTGGAAGTCACTGCATTAAACACAGACATGACTCTGTAGTGGAAGTCACTGCATTATAACACAGACATGACTCTGTAGTGGAAGTCACTGCATTAAACACAGACATGACTCTGTAGTGGAAGTCACTGCATTAAACACAGACATGACTCTGTAGTGGAAGTCACTGCATTAAACACAGACATGACTCTGTAGTGGAAGTCACTGCATTAAACACAGACATGACTCTGTAGTGGAAGTCACTGCATTACAAACAGACATGACTCTGTAGTGGAAGTCACTGCATTAAACACAGACATGACTCTGTAGTGGAAGTCACTGCATTAAACACAGACTTGACTCTGTAGTGGAAGTCACTGCATTATAAACAGACATGACTCTGTAGTGGAAGTCACTGTATTAAACACAGACATGACTCTGTAGTGGAAGTCACTGCATTAAACACAGACTGAATGTGTTCTTCTTGTAATCTTTGATCCTTCCTTCTTTAGATCCCAGATTGACTCAGACATGGAAATCTTTGCTCCTCTGGAGTTCCCTGAAGGCGTGGAGGACGATGTGTCTCCCTGTGAGGACTTGGACCCGGATGAACACGGGACACAGCACAGGAAGAGACTCAGGACAGAGAAAGAGACACCTGTCCGCTCTGCTCGCGCTCAAACGGCCCCGTCGTCTCTGAAGAAAGAGCTCCTGTCATGCCAAGTCTGCGGAGCTTTATACCAGTCGATGAACGCGCTGGTCAAACACTCGGGGGGTCACGTGGACGATCCAGATCGGCTCTGCGGGGTCTGTGGAACACGTATGGAGACCGCGGAGGAGCTGAGGACCCACATCCCGGGACACCTGGAAAGACACGGCTGCCACCTCTGTGGGAAATCCTTCGTCTTGAGCAGCGTCCTCCAAGCTCACATCAAGCGGCACAACGGGGTCAAACCGTACGAGTGCAGCGTCTGCAACAGACTCTTCACCGCGAAGCAGAAGCTGACCCGGCACATGAAGGCCCACATGAGGGCCAGACTGTACCCCTGTGACATCTGCAGACAGGAGTTCCGTCTGATGAGGAAGCTCAGAGCGCACATGGCCGTCCACTCCAAGAAGAATGAAGATCGGTGCAGCGTGTGCTGTAAGTCCCGCTGCCCCTATCAGAAGTCCTCCTCTCATGTCCTGATGAACCCCGGCCCGCTCATTCAAGACCCCGGCCGGGTCATTAAAGACCCTGGCCGGGTCATTCAAGACCCTGGCCGGGTCATTCAAGACCCCGGCCCGCTCATTCAAGACCCTGGCCGGGTCATTCAAGACCCCGGCCGGGTCATTCAAGACCCTGGCCCGCTCATTAAAGAAGAGTTCATGTGTGAAGTCTGCAGGGAGACCTTTCCTACGTACCTGCTGCTGCGGTACCACACCAGGACCCACAGGTTGACCCCCTACGTGTGTCCCTGCTGTGGATCGAGCTACATCACAGCAAGACTTTTAACAGAGCACGTGTTGGAGAGACACCCCGAGTCCTCCTCAGACCACTTAACCCTGAGGACCACATTCAGGTCCAACACGGCATGAATCACCTCAGTGAGGTCACCCATGATCCGTTAGAGAACCCAGGATCTACTTGAAGTGAGAGAGGTGGACTCTACTGTTCTTGATGTTCTTAAAGTGGACCTCTCGGGGGGGGGGGGTCTGAGTCCGCTGCCCCCCCCTCTGACGGCGGTCGTTCACTCTGTTCTTTCCGCTGAGTAAGGAAACGTTCTAAAGAACAGAAGAGACACAGACGGGATGTTCTCCTGTCCTGAGGTCTCATCACTCAGAGGGGTTTATTTTCAATAAGTGAACATTTTTCAGTTTAATATTTGATGTTGTTTTTCTTTGTTTTCACTGGAATGAAGGTAAACTGACTTTAAACTCAATAAAATGTTTGTCAATATTTTAAATTTCACACTTTGTTTTTTTTTAACTGGTAGTAAAATAATTTAATATGGGGAACTAGCTCATTATTGTTATGATTTATTTATCTTTAATTTTTTATCTATGCATTATTATTGTTATTGTTTATATTTTTAATTCCACTTTATTATTAATTGATTCATTTATTCCCCCTCATTGTTCTGCAACCCTTAAATACATTAAATAAAAATAGTTTGAATTCAATAAAACTAAATTAAAGAAAACTAATAAATGAATAAAATAAATACATTCAAATAAAATTTATAGAAATACATTGATAAAAAATAAATAGATAAAATAAATAAGCACTATTAAAATAAATACATACAAATATAATAAATGCATAAAGATAAAGTAAGTATTGAAAAAATAAATGAAAACAATATATAAATACAAATTAAATAAATACATAAATAAATGAATAAAATAAATACATACAAATAAAGTACAAATAAATGCAATACAAAATAAAGGTAAAAATAAAATAAATAAATACTAATTCATTAATTAAACATACAAATATAATAAATACATAAAGATAAAATAAGTGAAAACAATATATAAATACAAATTAAATAAATGAATAGAATAAATAAATACTAGTGAATTAAAAACATGAAAATATAATAATTAAATACAAATAACAAAATACAAATTAGAAATAATTCCTACATAAAAATAAAATAAATAAAGATAAAATACAAATTTAATAATTACATATAAATAAATAAATCAACACAAATACATAGTTACAATAAAATAAATAATACAAATAAATAAATAAATAAATAAATGTCACCTCCATTGTTTTTGTTTCTCTTCGGACACATTTCCTGGTTGCACCGAACCCCGGAACTAAAGCTCCTCTGATGCACCCCTTGAAGGTAAATATCTCGATTAAAGCTCCTGATCAGATTAGAGATGTTTTACTGGATGAGGAGGGACAGCCTCGGGTCCGAGTCTCTGGACGGGAACATGTCCAAACCGGAAATCCTCCGCGGGATCGTGACCGAGAAGCTGAGCACCGCGGCCCGGGAGATCCTGGCGGTCCTGGAGAGAACCGTGACCGGGTACGAGGACGAGGTGGCGGGTCTGAGGAGGGAGATAGACCGGCAGAAGAACCAGCTGGAGGCGGTCCTGCAGCCCCGGGTCTCTCTGCAGAAAAGAGGTGTGAGTCACGAGACAGGAACAAAACCTCATTTACAAAACAGCTGATTCTACTTTCCTCTGATTTATCTGAAATATACAGACTTTATAAAAACATCCTGTCTGACCTAAACTCTGAAGAATGATCATATTTATAATTCGGCTTTAAAAAAATACAACTTTACCTCTTCATGAAAGTCAGAGGGAGAGTTTAGTGTCTGAGAATTCAACTTAGAATGGAGGAAATAACTCCCAATAATAATAAAGGCCTGATGTGTTCAAGAAACTAATCCAAACATCAAGTCATCAGTAAAAACTGAAGCTCTCTTATTAAAGTCTCAGTTTGAATCAATACACATTTTAAAGGTGACATATCCTGCTCTTCTTCATCAACATATATTGGTCTAAGAGGTCCCCAAAACATGTCTTTAAAGTTTATTGCTCATAAAAACACTTTGAAATCAGATTCTGGTCTGCCTGTAAACCCCTCTTTTTCAGCCCTGCTCAGAACAGGCTGTTTTCTGTGTCTGTGCCTTTAAATGAGAATGAGCTCTCTGGCCACGCCCCCTCAGGAAGTGGGTGTGGCCTCGGCCGTCCAGCACGTTGATCTAATGTTTACATGTTGGCTGAATATACACGGCTGCTCACAGACCCGCGTTACTTCAACCCTCTGAATCTGATCCAGAATCTGATCCTGACGGAGAGGCGCCTGCAGCAGGACCTTTCTGAACCATTGGTCACAGATTTAGTGTTTCTTGTTGTTTTATTTGTCAGCATGTCGACGTGTGTCTTGGTACACAGCTACCAACATGTAGCTATGTGGCTATGCTAACTAGCGCTAGCACTTTTCCATGAAAACTAAAAATCCTCCACTAGATCTTCAAATCTGCAGACGTGGGGAGTCAAAGCGACCTTTGTGTTTATTAAGACAGCCTACAACTAGCATGCCTCCCTCCTAAGCTCCTTGTTAGCACACATGTGTGCAGGGAATGAAAAACGGAGGAGGGGTTGAGTTGTATTTTATACAGTCTATGGACTGAACAAGGGTTTGGAGACAGGGACACAGATTTCAGGTAGAGAACCATTAAAGTCTCAGTTTGAATAAAGACATATTTTAAAATCTCTCTGTCTTTGATTGATCCCTGAAACATCGTCAGCCCTGATCCAAGACGAAGACCACGAGGTTGTTGTTCTGAGTGAGGAAGAGGAGGAGCAGCCGACTCAGCGGTCAGGTACGGTTCCTGTTTGATCGGCGGTGAAATCGTCATATTTCTAAATGAGGTCTGGTTTAAGGATTTCACCGTACGCAGACGATGTGGTGATTATCACAGAGATCAAACCTCTCCCCCCTGCCTCTGTCCAGGTCTTGAGGACACGGGGAGTCTGGGCATGTGGTATGATGATGAAGATGATGCTGAGGATGAAGAGCAGCAGGTTTCAGCTCCTGTACCAGGCGTGAGCGCAGACCGGAGACGAGCAGACCGGAAGGACCCGGATTATGAAGTCAGCCCGAGGTTGTAAATCCACTAAGTTTCCATAAGTAATCCACCAATCAGAGACCGTTTCACATCTGACCCTGTTTACCCCCCAGAGTTCGCTCCGGCAGGAGGAAGCCCGGGAGACCTCGACTCGTCGACTCTCAGAGCCATCTGGACCTCAAGATCCGGATCCTGGAGAGCTCTCAGACCGACGTGCTCTCGAACAACGGTCCGCCCCTCTCTGCTGAAGCACTTCCTGTTCTTGATTTGAGCGCCGGACTAAACCTCGGGGTGACTTCTTTTATGTTTCAGTGTTTCCAAGGTGTCCGGTCCAGGACCTGAGGTGTCCTCGAGGTCTTCAGGAGGCAGACTTCCTGGACCTGCTGCGGTCCTCTTTCCCTCAGCTGGCCGATCAGTCGCCTTTAGAGTTCTTCACGTCGGACAGATCGAAGCGACTCCGCCCCCTGAGCGTGAAGAGTCTGACCCCGGAGGAGATCTACCGGAGCGCCCGGCTAAGCGGGACGGGGAAGTCCACGATCTACATCCGTCTGAAGGTACCTGGACCTGGTCTCATGTTTCAAACTGATCTTCTCTTATCATGACTAATGAACGTGTCTGACTCTTTGGGGTCCTGCTGCAGACGGAGGGGGACCCTCAGAGCGGCGGTGAGGACGGGCGACTCCCTCAGAGACCTGATGGGTCTCCGTCCCTGTCAGCTGATCAGACCTTCACCAGGTGAGCAGAAACCAGAACCAGGACCTGCTTCTGCTGCGTTTACATTCATACTCCTCCCCGGTCTCTCGTTCCAGGGTGACACCTGAGAGGAGGAGGCGGGGTAGACCTCGCCTCGGAGAAGAACCGACCCACCACCGTCTGAGGGTCTGCCTGCTGGAGGACTCTCGCTCTGAGGTTCTCTCTAAACAAGGTGAGATCCTGAACCCGGGTTCTGACTGGACTCAGGTTTGATTAAGGTTCTTAAATCTGGATTCTTTTTGCTTCCAGACCTGCTGAACTCCCCGGTCCAGGACCTGAACTGTCCCCGTGGACTGCAGGAGCCGGACTTCCTGTCCCTGCTGAGGTCGTCCTTCCCTCAGCTGTCCAATCAGAAACCATTCCACGTCTTCAAGTCGGACCGCAGCCGGAGACTCCAGAGGCTCCGAGTGAAGACCCTGACCCCGGAGGAGATCTACCGGAGCATGAGGAGCACCGGGGTGGACAAGGCTCTGCTCTACCTCCGCCCCAAGGTCCAGAGTCCTGGTCCCACACGGTCCTCCTTCAAACCGCCTCAGGTTTCATGTTAGACAGAAAAGAGATGACGAAGGTGTCCTTTCCTCTGCAGACAGGAGAGGAAGACGAGGAGGAGGAAGAGGAGGGGGAGGAGGAAGAGGAGGGGGAGGAGCTTCAGAGGAAGGATTCACTCACTGATCCTCCGTCTCCTGCAGCGCCGATAAAACAAGACGATGGGTCCAGGTAAGAGACCTCCTAATGATCCACAACAGACCGTCTGAGAGTTAACTTCACCCCCTCTATCCCTTCAGCCCCTCCCCTCTAAGAGTTAACTCCTCCCCTATCTCAAAAGTTCCTCCCCTCTGATAGCTAACTCCTCCCCTCTATCCATAGCTCCTCCCCTCTGAGAGTTAACTCCTCCCCATCTCTCTCCACAGCTCCTCCCCTCTGAGAGTTAGCTCCTCCCCTCTGAGAGTTAACTCCTCCCCCTCTATCCCCTCAGCTCCTCCCCTCTGGGAGTTAATTCCTCCCCCTCTCTCTCCACAGCACCTCCCTTCTAAGAGTTAACTCCTCCCCCTCTCTCTCCAAAGCTCCTCCCCTCTGAGAGTTCACTCCTCCCCCTCTCTTTCCACAGCTCCTCCTCTCTGAGAGTTAACTCCTCCCCCTCTCTCTCCACAGCTCCTCCTCTCTGAGAGTTAACTCCTCCCCCTCTCTCTCCACAGCTCCTCCTCTCTGAGAGTTAACTCCTCCCCCTCTCTCTCCACAGCTCCTCCTCTCTGAGAGTTAACTCCTCCCCCTCTCTCTCCACAGCTCCTCCTCTCTGAGAGTTAACTCCTCCCCCTCTCTCTCCACAGCTCCTCAGCTCAGCGAGCCGACCCGTCCAGCAGCTCTTCATCACCGCGGCGAGCTGACGATGAGGCCGCTCAGAGACACGAGGACTCGAGTGAAGACGAGGAGCTGAAGGACGAAGACTGGCGTCCGGACGATGAAGACGAGAGCGAGTCGAAGCCGAGGAGGCGGGGCGGCGAGGAGGACAGGGTGAAGGTGGGCCGGAGGAACCCGTGTAAGGTGTGCGGGGTCTGGTACAGGATCCAGAGCAGCCTCATCAAACACGCCTGGACTCACGTGGCCGAGGCGGCGAGCGTGTGCGGCGTGTGCGGTCAGCAGTTCGAGTCCGCGGACGATCTGAAGGATCACCTGAGGACCTACCAGAAGACTCACGACTGCTCGTACTGCGCCAAGTCTTTCCTCACCGTCACCGGCCTCAAACGCCACACCACGCTCCACACGGGGGACCGCCCCTTTAAATGTGACGTCTGCGGCAAGACGTTCACGCACACGTACGCGCTCAGCCTCCACCGCTGGGTCCACGCCGCCGACAAGCCGCACAAATGTGACATCTGCCCGAAGGCGTTCGGCCTGAAGGCGACGCTCCGCGCTCACAGGAAGACGCACTCGGGGCGGGACGGCTTCCAGTGCAACGTCTGCGGGAAGTCTCTGCGCGACCTGCGCTCTCTCGCTCGCCACAAGACCACTCACTCCGGCGAGCGGCGCTACGGCTGCGAGGTGTGCGGGAAGCGCTTCAAACTGTCGTACACGCTGAAGGCTCACGAGAAGACGCACACGTCCCGGGAGCGCCTGTTCCTCTGTCACATCTGCTGCAAGAGCTTCTTCTCCAACTGCGGCCTGTCGGCGCACATGAGGACGCACAACAGCGTGCGCCCGTTCCCCTGCGTCGTCTGCGGGAAAGGCTTCGTGTCCAACGGCGAGCTGAAGGTTCACCTGCGCGTCCACACCGGCGAGGCGCCGTACGGCTGCTCGCAGTGCGGACGCCACTTCAAACGAAAGACTCACCTGAACACTCACGTGAGGAGTCACCTGGGCCTCAAACTCTTCGTCTGCAGCGTCTGCGGGAAGGCGTGCTCGCGCCAGGAACACCTGACGGTCCACATGAGGACGCACAACGGCGAGAGACCGTACCAGTGCGGCGTCTGTGACAAGGCCTTCACTCAGGGTCACTGTCTGAAGACTCACATGAAGAGCCACCACGGGCCAGAGAGCCCGCCCCTGAACACACCGTCCACCTGAGAATAAACTCCTCCCCCTCTCCCCACAACTCCTCCCATCTGAGAGTTAACTCATCCCCCTATCTCCACAGCTCCTCCCCTCTGAGACTAAACCCCTCCCCTATCTCCACAGCTCCTCCCCTCTGAGAGTTAACTCATCCCCCTATCGCCACAGCTCCTTCTCTCTGAGAGTTAACTCCTCCCCCTCTCTCATAAGCTCCTCCACTCTGAGACTAAACTCCTCCCCTATCTCCACAGCGCCTTCTCTCTGAGGTTACTCCTCCCCCTCTCTCATAAGCTCCTCCTCTCAGAGTTAACTCCTCCCCCTCTCCCCACAGCTCCTTCTCTCTGAGGTAACCCCTCCCCCTCTCTCATAAGCTCCTCCTTTCTGAGAATAAACCCCTCCCCTATCTCCACAGCCCCTCCCCTCTGAGAGTTAACCCCTCCCCTCTCCACAGCTCCTCCCCTTTGAGATTTAACCCCTCCCCTCTCCACAGCTCCTCCCCTCTGAGAGTTAACCCCTCCCCCTCTCCACAGCTCCTCCCCTCTGAGAAAAGAATCCGTCCTGTGTCTCACCGAGAAGACGAAGACTTCTACGATCATCGGGAATATAAACGTGTTCAATCAAAGATATCGGATATCTTAAAAACATTCGGCAGGAACAGAAACGTTAGCGGTTTGTAAATAAAGTTTTCTACTTCAGGACGGTTCTTGAAAATCGCAAGAAAAACGACGACATACGAACATCCTGTCGTTTGTCGTCGATCATAAACAGCTTCGGTTATTTATTCAACTTTAAAACGTCGTCACAAAGAATGTGTCGGGAACTTTAACTCTATAAATGTTAAATTATAAAAAGATGCGTTCAATGATAAATCAGGAAGTCGTCTGCGTAGAAGGTCGACTTTAATATTTGTAAAAGTAAGAAAGCCGAACTCTGCTGAAGTTCGTTAAAAAAGTCGTAATTATGAAAAAAGATTTCAGATTCGAGGTTTTGAACGTCCCGGTCTGAAGAGTTAAAGATCGTCGGGCCTGGAACGACTGACCAGGACAGTCCTTTAAGAGGGGCGGGGCTTGATCCAGATCCACCCACTCTCCAGGGACCAATGGGGGCTCAGGCTGAAAGGAGAGCAAACCTTTACCTGGAGCGTTTAAAGGTCCAAACTGAAAATGTTAAAGTCGAGTTTTTTAAAACATCGTCACAAAGGATGTGTCGGGAAATTTAACTCCAGAAATGTTAAATTATAAAAAGATGCGTTCAATGATAAATCAGGAAGTCGTCTGCGTAGAAGGTCGACTTTAATATTCGTACAAGTGAAAAAGCCGAACTCTGCTGAAGTTCGTTAAAAAAGTCGTGATTATGAAAATATTTAAGGTCGAACAAAGATTCATTTTTTAATTTCAGATTTTATTTTCAGACCCTGAAGTTACGCTGAGGACTCGAAACCTGACGATACTTACGAGGTTTTAAACTCCCCGATCTGAAGAGTTGAAGATCGTCGTTTCGTGTGTTCGAGTTGAATCGTAAAAACAAAAATCGGTGAAAACAAACGTGAACGAGTGAAACCGTCTTTAATGAAAGTCAGAGACGTTAAAACATATTTTTATTTAAAGAGAAGAAATGTTTGTTGTGTGAAATTAAAATCACGTTTCAGTTTGATAAATAACTTTTGTACTGTTCCTTTAATGCTGCATTCAAAGACTGTAGGAATATTCATGTTACCTTAAACCGATGTCTTAAAATAGATTCACAGGCTTTCTTTCTTTCTTTCTTTTTCTTGTATGTGATGCAAGAAAACTTCAAAATCCCCACAGGGTCCTGAATGCAGCAGAGTGCCTTAAAGGGCCGGTGGTCCTGATAAGTTCAGTGTGTCCTGCAGAAGCACTTCCTGTCCGCCTGCTTGTTTGTGTTCATGTAAACTCTGAATAAACGTCTGTGATGAAGAACTTCTCTCCTGACTCCTGACTCGGTGTTTTTTAACGTGTCCGTCGTTCTTCTTCTCCTGACGGCGCTCTCTTCTTCCGGCGGCGCCGCGAGCGTGACTGTGAAGATACTCGCCGCGTGGTTTGTGATGTGAGGATGTGAAGAGGAGGCGACGATACTTCGTGTCTAAGGCGTCTAACGTGTCAGCTTGTCTTAAACCGTGTCCCGTGTCTCGTAGCTCCGCCTCCACGCTGCCCCCTGCTGGTTTAAAACCACACTGCGCCTCGTTAACAGTAAGTGTATCTCCGGCTCGGCGCTGATGTCGGCGTGCTGCGTTCAAGGCAGCTCGAGCATTTTGTGCTCAGAGAGGATTCTCTGTGTCTGCGTGTGCACCAGCTTTAGGGCGTGGATGATGATGCGTAGGACAGGCGCTGCGTCTCGCTGGCTCTGCACGCACACAAGCTGGAGGAAGTGGCGTCTGTCCGGGAGGGCGAGGAAGACGAACTCCGCGGCCTGACGGAGCATCCAGGGGTGGTGCGGGGCCAACGCCACCCTGTAGGCGTCCCTGAAGACACGAAACAGACAGAGGTCAACGGTCTCTTTAGACACGGTCTACGTAACTCTATGTGATCAGGTTTCATCAGACCGAGATAAGAAGATCTTATAGACCTCTTGAATCAGTGACTTGCTTGTTGGCTCTTTAAACAGATCAATGATAGAGAAGAGAGGTCACTGATGTTTGACACTGAGGTTTAAGGTTAGGGTTTAGGGGTTAGGGTTAGGGCTAGGGGTTAGGGTTAGGGGTTAGGGTTAGGGTTAGGGGTTAGGGTTAAGGTTAGGGGTTAGGGTTAGGGTTAGGGGTTAGGGGATAAGGTTAGGGGTTAGGGTTAGGGGATAAGGTTAGGGGTTAGGGTTAGGGCTAGGGGTTAGGGTTAGGGGTTAGGGTTAGGGGTTAGGGGTTAGGGGTTAGGGGATAAGGTTAGGGGTTAGGGTTAGGGGATAAGGTTAGGGGTTAGGGTTAGGGGATAAGGTTAGGGGTTAGGGTTAGGGTTTAAGGTTAGGGGTTAGGGTTAAGGTTAGGGGTTAGGGTTAGGGGATAAGGTTAGGGGTTAAGGTTAGGGGTTAGGGGTTAGGGGATAAGGTTAGGGGTTAGGGGATAAGGTTAGGGGTTAGGGTTAAGGTTAGGGGTTAGGGTTAAGGTTAGGGGTTGGGGTTAGGGATGGGGTTAGGAGTTGGGGTTAGGGACCGGGTCAGGGTTAAGGTTAGGGGTGGGGTTAGGATTAGGGTTAGAGTAAGGGTTAGGGGTTAGGGATGGGGTTAGGGTTAGGTTTGGGGTTAGGGGGTTAGGGTTTGGGGTTAGGGGGTTAGGGTTTGGGGTTAGGGGGTTAGGGTTTGGGGTTAGGGTTTAGCTGTCAGGGTTAAGGTTAGGGTTTGGGGTTAGGGGGTTAGGGTTTGGGGTTAGGGTTAGGGTTTGGGGTTAGGGTTTAGCTGTCAGGATTAAGGTTAGGGTTGTATATGATAAGTTTCAGTGTTGTGTCGTTCTGAATTCAAATATATATAAAATGAAACATTGTAACAATAAAATAAACTTTATTGAAATCATTGACAACAACACACCAGTGAATTTATGTAGCATTTTGTATAGCCCCAAATCTCAACAATAGCTAGTCTGACACTGAGTCTAGTCCTTG
>NC_048294.1:167435-169935 GCF_009762535.1 Notolabrus celidotus
GTTGGGGTTGACGTTAGGGTTGACGTTAGGGTTGACGTTGGGGTTGACGTTGGGGTTGACGTTAGGGTTGATGTTAGGGTTGACGTTAGGGTTGACGTTGGGGTTGACGTTAGGGTTGACGTTGGGGTTGATGTTAGGGTTGACGTTAGGGTTGACGTTAGGGTTGACGTTGGGGTTGACGTTAGGGTTGACGTTAGGGTTGACGTTGGGGTTGATGTTAGGGTTGGGATTGGGGTTGATGTTAGGGTTGATGTTAGGGTTGACGTTGGGGTTGACGTTGGGGTTGATGTTGGGGTTGATGTTAGGGTTGACGTTGGGGTTGGGATTGGGGTTGGGGTGTTTTCCTATGATTTAAAATCTAGCTAAACAAAAATAAATCAAGGACAAAGGTTTTTTGTGGAGAAAGGTTTTAATGGGAAGAACTGAGTTTTATCAAAAAGGAAAAGTTTGACTGAAAATGCATAAAGACACGAAGACATTAAAGTATTCAAAGGTTGCTCTAAGGTGAATTGATATGAACTAACAGTGCACTTAAGGAAGAGGGGTTCATGCTCTTTATCAGGCTTTGTTCTTCCCTCTGATAGCTGACGTGATGGAGCTCAAAGAAAGGTGTGATGTGGAAGATGTGATTTCTCTATTTATAATTACAAACGGCGTGAGGCGGTCTCATCCTGGAACTACTGCAACACATGTTCATGACAAAATGTACAGGTTTGCTCACATTTAATATTGAATTCAAAGTTTGAGCTTAGCACAACACCACCTCTTCAAATACGAAAACATGGCTGTGCATCGTTAAGTGAAGTAAATGAATTCTAACAGGTGACTGATGAAAGAATTGAGGTTTTGTTGGTTTAGACTCAGGACTAGTATCAGGGACTTTAGTCAGGTCCAGAATTACTCATTTGTTGAAGGAATTATTAACATGTATTTAACTGTAGACCTGAAGGTCTTTAAAGCTCTACTACCTGGATGTAAAGGAGCACAGGTGATGATGTCATCAGGTAGTGGGCGTGGTTTGTCAGTATGTTGATCTAGTAAATGGAGATATGCAGACTCTGGGATCTCATGTTTAGCCGTGTTTAATAAAGTCTGAGTGTTTCCTCCTCATGTTTTTAACGTTGCGTTGTGTTTCAGACCCTGCAGGGAGTTTTGATCTCTTCATTTAAAGTTAATTAAAATGTTTGAATCTGATTAAAAGCCCCTGATGAGCTCAAACATGCAGCCTCACTTCCTCCTGGACCCTGTGTCACTTCTCCTGTGTGATGTTGTTGTTCTGTATCATTGTGCTTCATTATTTTCATGATTCGTTAAAGCTCGTGTTAATTATGTCAGCCACAAACCGGACTCACAGGTATCATGTATTCTAGCCCTACGTCACACGTGTAGGCACTTCACTGCTTCCTGGTGAGGGGGGGGGGGGGGGTGAACAGTCCACTTTAAGGGGTTAAGGGTCACAGAGTGCATAATATAAATAAAGGTCCTCACATACAGAAGTGTGTGTGTGTGTGTGTGTGTGTGTGTGTGTGTGTGTGTGTGTGTGTGTCGAGGTCAGCAGAATCCTTGGGCTTTAACCTTTAGGACGTCGCAGAGACCGGGCCGCTTCTGAAGAACCTGAAGAACAAATCACAGAGGAGGTTTTAGGATTTCAGGGGTGTTTCATTTAAATCTGTTAGCTCTACTTCATAATGAACATCATGATCCAAGCAACAGAATGAGATCAAAGCGATAGAATGAGATCAAAGCAATACAATGAGATCAAAGCAATAGAACGAGATCAAAGCGATAGAATGGGATCAAAGCAATACAATGAGATCAAAGCAATAGAATGAGATCAAAGCAATAGAATGAGATCAAAGCAATAGAATGGGATCAAAGCAATAAAATGACATCAAAGCAATAGAATGAGAACAAAGCAGTAGAATGAGAACAAAGCAATATAATTAGATCAAAGCGGTAGAATGAGATCAAAGCAATACAATGAGATCAAAGCAATAGAATGAGAACAAAGCAGTAGAATGAGAACAAAGCAATATAATTAGATAAAAGCGGTAGAATGAGAACAAAGCGATAGAATGAGATCAAAGCAATAGAATGAGAACAAAGCAGTAGTATGAGATCAAAGTGATAGAATGAGAGCAAAGCAATAGAATGACAGCAAAGCAATAGAATGGGATAAAAGCAATAGAATTAGATCAAATAAATAGAAAGAGATCAAAGCGATAGAATGAGATCAAAGCAATAGAATGACATCAAAGCAATACAATGAGATCAAAGCGACAGAATGAGAACGAAGCAGTTTAATGAAGGTAAAGCAGAAGAATGAGATTAAAGCAGTAGAATGAGATAAAAGCAATAGAAAGAGTTTCAAGCAATATACTGAGATCAAAGCGATAGAATGAGATAAAAGCAACACAATGTGATCAAAGCAATAGAATGAGATCAAAGCAGTAGAACAAAGACAAAGCTGTAGAATGATATCAAAGCAATTAAATGAAGG
>NC_048294.1:174935-206818 GCF_009762535.1 Notolabrus celidotus
CTATAGGCTCAGAATGCTATAGACTCAGACTGCTATAGACTCAGACTGCTATAGACTCAGACTGCTATAGACTCAGACTGCTATAGACTCAGACTGCTATAGGCTCAGACTGCTATAGGCTCAGACTGCTATAGACTCAGACTGCTATAGACTCAGACTGCTATAGGCCTCAGACTGCTATAGACTCAGACTGCTATAGGCCTCAGACTGCTATAGACTCAGACTGCTATAGGCTCAGACTGCTATAGACTCAGACTGCTATAGGCTCAGACTGCTATAGGCTCAGACTGCTGTGTTCTTGTTTACTTTTGCAGGTCATAAAAAGACCTCCCTGTTTATTTCGGTCTGCGTCATGCTCAGCTGAAACCAGCTGATTCAGATCTGAGTCACTCACCTGAAGTCTGGACTTGGCCTCGGCCTCCTTCTCTGCAGTCTCCCTCAGAAAACACTCAATGTCCACCATCTCCCTAAAAACACACACAGACAGTGTGTTCTGACATTCATTTCATCACACAGCTTCATGATAAAGAAATGTAGGGTGCAAACAAACACACAAACAAACACACACACAAACACACACACACACACACACACAAACACACAAACACACACACACACATATGAGCACAGAGAGTAAACAACATGCAGATACATGCAGCATCACACAGTGACCTCAAACACACACACACCCTGAGGGCTGCTCAGTCTCCCTGTCATCTTATATTCATCATCACTGCAAACCACAGCTGTGTGTGTGTGTGTGTGTGTGTGTGTGTGTGTGTGTGTGTGTGTGTGTGTGTGTGTAGTGATGCAGACTAAACATGACGTGTCCTCCATCTGAGCGTTGTGTTGTTTTGTGTTCAGTACATCATGAACACTGAGAGTCTCCTCGCTGCAGACATCGCTCCGTCAGGAACAGAGGAGGATAGAGAGAGGAGGATAGAGAGAGGAGGATAGAGAGAGGAGGATAGAGAGAGGAGGATAGAGAGAGGAGGATAGAGAGAGGAGGATAGAGAGAGGAGGATAGAGAGAGGATGATAGAGAGAGGAGGATAGAGAGAGGAGGATAGAGAGATGAGGGTAGAGAGAGGAGGATAGAGAGAGGAGGATAGAGAGAGGAGGATAGAGAGAGGAGGATAGAGAGAGGAGGATAGAGAGAGGAGGATAGAGAGAGGAGGGTAGAGAGAGGAGGATAGAGAGAGGAGGATAGAGAGAGGATGATAGAGAGAGGAGGATAGAGAGAGGAGGATAGAGAGAGGAGGATAGAGAGAGGAGGATAGAGAGAGGAGGATAGAGAGAGGAGGATAGAGCAGTCTGAAGGCGGCCATATTGAGTTCACTACGTGTGTTTGTGTACTGTGATCACATTGTAAACATTACTCATATTTCAGTAACTGCTGCTGCTGCTAGTCCCTTTTATCAGGCCGTCCTAATAAACCTCAAAGGCTCTGCAGCAGGTCCAGAGCGCTGCAGCATGAGGACTGATTCAAACCAGGGAGAGAGAGCTCCCCTGTGTTAGCTTCTCTGCACTGACTCCCCATAACATCAAGAGTCTCAAGTCCTCCTGCTCACACAGACCGTGTGACTCTGACTCCTCAACAAAGATTACTGCCTCCAGATTGCTATAGACTCAGACTATTATAGACTCAGACTGTTATAGACTCAGACTGTTATAGACTCAGACTGTTATAGACTCAGACTGCTATAGACTCAGACTGTTATAGACTCAGACTGCTATAGACTCAGACTGTTATAGACTCAGACTGCTATAGACTCAGACTGTTATAGACTCAGACTGCTATAGACTCAGACTGCTATAGACTTAGACTGCTATAGACTCAGACTGCTATAGACTCAGACTGTTATAGACTCAGACTGTTATAGACTTAGACTGTTATAGGCTCAGACTGCTATAGACTCAGACTGTTATAGACTCAGACTGTTATAGACTTAGACTGCTATAGACTCAGACTGCTATAGGCTCAGACTGCTATAGACTCAGACTGTTATAGGCTCAGACTGCTATAGGCTCAGACAGACGGGCAGATGTAAAGAAACCGTATAGACACTGACTGCTGTCGGTCATTCAGCTCTCTCTCTTTTCCATCCATCTCTTTCTTTAATCGCTCCATCATCTCCACGGCAGCAGAGACCTGAGAGATCACAGAGAACACTAAAATGTTAAAATCTAATAAACTTCTTTGAATATTTAAAACCAACAGAAGCGTTTATTAAAGTCACCGTAACGGAGCCATACTCCACCCACCTGTCTGGCCAGGTAAGTCGCCTTGTCCTCCACTTCCTGTTTCTCACACTTCAGTCGCTCCCCTTCGCGCTTCTCTTCCTCTAGCTCCGCCTCCCTCCTCTGTAGCTCCGCCTTCAGTCGACCCATGCGGCTGTTCACCCTCTCCTCCACCTCCGCAAACGTCCGGGCAATTTTATGATCCAGCCCCAGCCCCAGTCTCTCCTCCAGCCCAATCCCTACTGACAACCCCAAGTCCAGGCCCAGCTGGAGCCCCATCTGGCCCAGATTCTGCCCCACAGAGCCGGGGAGGGCCAGAGCTGTGGAGGGGACCTCTGGAGGTCCAGCTGAAGAGGGTCGAGCGGGGTCCCCTGAAGAGCCGAACATTTCCCTGAGCAGCTGGACGGAGGCGGACGAGGAGGCCAGGTCCAGGCAGGCCAGCGGCAGGGGGAGGCTGTGGGCGCTCATGCCCAGGGAGGAGCTTTGTCTTTGGGATACAGCTTGGTTGGGGAGTGGGAGGAGGGCACCAGGTCTGGAGCTCCTAACCCGAGCCTGAAACAGAAGGGTTCAGGATCAGGGTCACATTTAAAAAACAGTTCTCTACACTCAAAATCTCAAATACTGACACTGTGCTCCTTTACATCCAGGTAGTAGAGCTTTAAGGTGCATCTGGACCAAGAGTCCAGGGGTCTTTTAGCCCCCAGAACTACTTCCCCCTGAACTAAAAGGTTCCTGGTCCCCCATTGTTGTCTGCGTTTCGACCGTGGGCTGAAGTCCCGGGTAGATTGTGTAAATCAGGCCAGTGACGTATGGAGGAAAAAAAGTAAATGCACTACACCACCAGACCAGTAGAGGGCAGTAACACAAAGAGGAATGCCATTCATCACAGATGACACCATAGACAGGCAGGTATCATTACGAGCAACACAACAGTTAGCCTGTTAGCATGAAGAGACTCAGCTGGTCTGTTTTAGATGGTGCTATATTTCATCACAGATGGATTAGCTGAATCAACACGTGAGAGGAGATAAGCGCGAGTAGCAAAGACGTTTCAACACGGCTTTAAAATCCTTTTGAACTCAAAAAGCCGTGATCGCAGAGATCGGACGGTGTTATGGTTTAAACGGCGACCCTGTTAACTGGAGACTCTCAGCCGGATGCATCCCTCATAAACGTCTTTAGACCATCATTAAATATCTGATGAGGATATTTTGAAATCTTAATAAAAACTAAACTAGTTTGCATTCCCAGGAACTCCCTCTGTGTTTCAACAGCTGTGTAAACTCCACAAACACTGACACGTTCAGCTGAAGGTCTCCAGTTTACAGGGTCACTTTTAAAACCGGAACACCGGGAGGAGAGACGCATTCACGGTGGGCTGAGAGAAGACTACTGTTACAAGCTGCTAAATCAAGAGAATCACAGCTTCTTCTTTTGAAAAGTACACACACATACAAAAAAGATAGAACCAATAAAAACTAATGAAAGAAAGAGAAATCAAGTCAATCACAGATGGACAAACAATGACTGGGAATGGTTTTTAGAAAAAATTGAAAAAAAAAATTTAATTTTTTTTTTTGAAAAATAAAATTGCCCCAAAAAAATTGCCCCAAAAAATTTTGACAAAAAATTATTTGACAAAAAAATTTGACAAAAAAAGAGTTGACAAAAAAAAATTTGACAAAAAAATATTTGACAAAAAAAAAATTGACAAAAAAAAAATTGACAAAAAAATATTTGACAAAAAAAAAATTGACAAAAAAAAAATTGACAAAAAAATATTTGACAAAAAAAAATTAACAAAAAAAAAATGGCAAAACAAAATTTGACAAAAAAGTTGACCCTGTCGAACAAACAGATTTTCCTCAAACTTGAAATTGTGCTCCGACAGCAGAAAAACATGAAAAAGCAATGAATGAATCAACACAAACACTGACACTTTCAGCTGAAGGTCTCCAGTTTACAGGGTCACTTTTAAAACCGGAACACCGGGAGGAGAGACGCATTCACGGTGGGCTGAGAGAAGACTACTGTTACAAGCTGCTAAATCAAGAGAATCACAGCTTCTTCTTTTGAAAAGTACACACACATACAAAAAAGATAGAACAAATAAAAACTAATGAAAGAAAGAGAAATCAAGAGAATCACAGATGTGTGTGATGTTATTGTGGACGGAGGGAGGAATAAAAACACTGAGGTTAATCTACCAATCAGACACGTTCGGCATTGCAGGCCCCGCCCCCTGAAAGTCCCGGGACCTTTGAAAAGTACTATCCCCCTAGCAGGGGCTTTTTAGGGGGGAGATTATCTACCCCTGAACTAAATGTAGATCCTGGGTCCACCGGTCCAAACACACGTAGTTCAGGGGTAAAGTTCCTCTTGTAGTAGAGCTATAGAGCTTTAAGGCAGCAGACATTAACCAGAGCTACAGCTCCAGCTAGTGGAGGGAGGCTGAACTACCGCTGTGACACAACACATGATTTGTGTGATCACATGTTTCTGTTGTTTTCTGACATTCAAAGGAAAAACAAATCAATGAATCAATAGAACAGATGTTGTTAGGTTATAATAACCATGAGAGGAAGCAGGGTTTGATTTACCTGCGAGAGCACCAGCAGGGTCTCGTAGGTGTGCCGGCTGACCAGGTGAGCCCTGAGCTCAGGTACAGACGAGAAACGACACTGGTCCCCACAGCGAGGACAGAAGTAGGGCAGCTCCGAGGAAGACGAGGAGGACGAGGAAGACATGCTTCAGCGGGGAGCTGCAGACCTGAAGATAAAACAGGAACAGAGACGCTGCAGCAGAGGGAGGGAACGGATGGTTGTAACATACTTTGTGCTTTTATGTATTCCTTCAGCACGCACACACACGGTGAAACTGGGTCAGTGTGCGAGCGTGTGTGTGTGTGTGTGTGTGTGTGTGTGTGTGTGTGTGTGTGTGTGTGTGTGTGTGCACTACATAATTGATTTTGTGGAAATAAAGATTTAATGAGACTGAAATCTGTGGATTAAAAACAGCGATGCTTCCAAAATGTGTTTATGTGTGTGAGTCATTGTCACACTTCCTGGACAGAGACCGCCGTGGTGATGTGTATTTGGAACATCACACACACACGCCTGTAGGATCTGACATTATTAGGACATGTGTGTGCGTGTGTGTGTGTGTGTGTGTGTGTGTTTCTGGAAGGCTAATTGGTAAGTGAAGCATTGCTGTTCCGCTCGACTGACCGTGTGTGTGCGTCTGCCTCTGGAATATGAAAAACACACATTTGCTGATGCTGCACTGGGTGAGTGCAATCTGAATGGAGTGTGTGTGTGTGTGTGTGTGTGTGTGTGTGTGTGTGTGTCCTCAGCTCAACCCCGTGCGGAGGAATTTAAAGTCTGGATGGATGAGCAGGGAGAAAGAAATGTCTGGCTGTGGATTTGGTGTTTTAAACCCTGGTTCTCTCTGATGTGTTTCATGATGAGAGTTTTTCTGGAGGCGGTTTGGAGCTTGAATCCTCGACGGCTGCAGACCACAAATGTTTGTTTATGTTTAGCTTACGGCGTCTTAATTGCAAGAACTTGTCTGGTTCAGACATTCTTGCTCCTTCAGGATGAATTATAGCATCTTTGGTGATCCTCCGACTTCTGCTTTAGCGCCACCATCTGGTCAAAAACACGTCTCTGTACGAAGAAATACCCTCATGGTGTCCCTATCAAATCCCATGTTCTTCTAATAAGCTAACGTTAGCATGCTTACATACCAAACCACGGCCGTGCGGCATCACCAGCTACTCACTGTTAGGGGAGTCCTGTTGATCTCTTACGTCACAGCTCCAGCAGGAAGCATGAAGACACTGCGGCAGCGTGACTACGGTGTGCTGAAAGGGACAAAAAGAGCACAAATAATATTAACTTCAGAGTAATTACAGTTCTAACGCTGACAGCCTCGTGGTTTTTATTTTACCTAAAGATCCTGCGAGGAACTTTAGGCTTGTGTTGATTTTGGCGCCCCCTGTGGACAAAACTGGAACCTTCTATTCAGCGATTATTTCCACCCAAACTAAGTCGTGTTCGTCTAAAACACCTCAGAGGGCGAGTTGTGTATTTTCCAGGGATGACTAGAACAATTAGCATATTGCTAGCATCAAATATTGATAATGACTCCAACCACTTCACTTATTCATGTCTCCTCATGGTGGCGCTAGAGGAGTTTTGTATTCTTCAGTTAATCAGATATCCTGATTTAAGATAAGATAAGATAAGATATACTTTATTGGTCCCCCATTAGGGGAAATTCTTTTGTCACAGCAGCTTACAACACGGGACAGGGGAATACAACAATGATCTAACATAGTTAAAAATATATAATACCAATAATAATAGCAATGATAAAGGTAAAATAGAATAAAATAAAATAGAATAAGGGCGATATAACAATGTGTAAAACTAAAAATGTGTTGTTCATTGACACAAACTCTCCAGAGGCTACAAGCCTGTGTATTTGGAAATATTAAATATATGTAACATAACATGTACGGATGGGCAATGGTTTGCGAATATTCTAGTATTCGTTCACTTCGTAAAAATCAAAGAGTTACTTTGAATATTTTCTCATTTTGAAAGTATCATTTTTCATCGTTTCTACCATAGACTGTAAATAAAAATGGACAGCGTTGCTCCGCCTCTTCCTGTTGAAGAGTTCTGAAGCCAAAAAATCTCTCCTGGGCGCCGCCATTGTGCAGCCAGAGCCTGTGAAGCCTTTGTTATAAGCTCCGCCCTACAGCGTGATGTCACAAGACGCTGTGTGTCCTTTGAAGTTTCCCTCCACGGCGGCTGTGAATCAAACAGGAAGTAAAACCCCGTTTTTTAAACTCTAATAACCAACGAAGAAGAAACTTTTCAGAAAAAAGAGGCCTTGAACACAAAACAGTCAAATACTAACTACATATCACCACAGCATACGGATGTGAGAAACATTCGTACCACGTGTATTTATTTTTTAAAGTTTGACTGCTCCCCCATTCAAATGAATGGGGGAGACGGATTTTTTTACCTATACTGCAGCCAGCCACCAGGGGGCAGTCACACTGCTGAAAGCCTCACCACCAGGGCCGTATCCGGCATGCTTGGTTTCTACCGGTGCCTGGTTGTAATACAGTATTCCCGCCAGACGGTGGATACAGAGCGTCTTAAAGCTGTTTGCTAACCCCATTAAGTAACAGAAGAAGAAGAATGCTAACCGCGTTAAGTAACAGAAGAAGAATGCTAACCGCGTTAAGTAACAGAAGAAGAAGAAGAATGCTAACCGCGTTAAGTAACAGAAGAAGAATGCTAACCGCGTTAAGTAACAGAAGAAGAAGAAGAATGTTAACCGCGTTAAGTAACAGAAGAAGAAGAAGAATGCTAACCGCATTAAGTAACAGAAGAAGAAGAATGCTAACCGCATTAAGTAACAGAAGAAGAAGAAGAATGCTAACCGCGTTAAGTAACAGAAGAAGAATGCTAAGCGCATTAAGTAACAGAAGAAGAAGAATGCTAACCGCGTTAAGTAACAGAAGAAGAAGAAGAATGCTAACCGCGTTAAGTAACAGAAGAAGAAGAACCCTAACTGCATTAAATAGCAAAAGAAGAAGAAAACAATGGGGACACTACTACACACATATTCAAACAATCGTCAAATAGATGCCCGTGATTATCGAATATTTGGTTTGAAATGCCCATCCCTAATAACATGTTAGCTTGGAAATTTTACAGGCGCTAAACTAGCTCTTTTGAATTTTTATGCTAAGCTAAGTTAGCTGATTGTTGACGCTAGCTACATATTTACAAACAAGGACAGTCAGACATGTAAACACAGAACAAAACATTTACCAAAAGTGTTTCTGGTCTCTTAAGTTTGAAGTTCTATCAGATTATTATAAGTTAAGTTGAATTTATTGTCCATTTGTTAACATTTCAGACCATAAAGTTAAATCAAATATGACTCTAAAAGTATGTAACATGTTAATCTGAAGAGATTAAATCTTATATTTTAATATTTTGAGACAGATGAAACTGAATATATTAGCATGTTGTCTCTTTAAGCCTCTGAACTCTTACCTTCACCTGCATCAAAAGGAGCTTCAGTCACTCAGCCGCTCGAGTCCGTTGCCATGGTTTCCCATTTTCCCGCCCTGGGATTCATCCCCGCCTCGTGCGGCGGCGGATCGATCCGGTACCGGAGCCGTCTCGTGCAGCAGCGGCGGGGAACGCAGCTGTGTGTGTGAGTGTGTGTGTGTGTGTGTGTGTGAGTGTGTGTGTGTGTGTGTGTGTAAACGGCATATATGTGTTTCCAGCCCCTCCTCCCCTCGGCCGGCGCGTGCTGCTGCTGCTGCTGACGTAAAAGCCTCGTGACGTGTCCTGATGATGGCGGAGCAAAGAGACGAGGTTTAATTCAGCTTTAATATATTTAATCTACAGTTTAACATTACCAAAAAAATAAACTCAGGTTTTTAATTTTTTTTAAATAATTTTAAAAATATTGTTTTGTGTTTTTTTTTGTTTTTCTCTCTCTGATTTTTGTTTTTTTGTTTGTTTTGTTTGTTTTGTTTTTGCTAATCCTCCTTTTTTACGCGTCATGTCTTTTTGGGTCAAAGGTCTGTTATTATTATTATTTTTTAATGTATTTATTATTTTTAATTTTCTGTGCTTGGGAAGAGGAGTAGGGTCACTGAAAAAAATAAAAAATTAAGGTCAAATATTTTTTTTAATTATTATTCTGAGATTAAAGTCAGAATTCTGCTGGATTTTCAAAATAAAAACTGTCTGAAATATAAAAATGTGCCTGGTAATTATATATTTGGCATTACAATAAATCTCAGTTTCCACTGATATGTTTTGATTCAGACTGAAAGGAGAAAAACTCAACATGTGATGCTGCCAATTACAGTTACACCTGATTTTGGAATTTCAAAATAAAAGACATTGGAAATGTAGCATTTTAGTGATGATTTTGGATATTTTCAAAGTGAGATTCTTTTAAAATATTTTTCTGTTTCCACTGACTAATTTTAGTTCAGACTAAAGGAGACAGAATTCTGACTTTAACCTCAGAATAAAAATAATAATAATAAAAAATTGATCTTAATTATTTTCTGAAAATCAGTTTTGTACAAAAAATGAGCCTGTTGTTGTTGTTTTTTTCTAAAAATGACAAAATAATAAAAACATATATTGAAAAAATATATATATTTATATTTATATGTATATATTGTGTCGGGGTTTCTTTCAAGAGTACCCTACTGCAGGCAAGATGGCGCCGCCACAACATCCACACCGGAAGTCCATACCGGAAGTCCATACCGGAAGTTACAAAGCTAAAAATGTTGCAATAACACCCACACCGGAAGTTACAAAAATAAAAGCCTTGAAAAACAGGAACGTGAACGCAAAATAAAAGCCTTCAAAAACACGTAGGTTTACGCGTAATTCTATGAACTTTTTTGCACTTACATTTTAATCGTATCAGTATTATTGACTAGTTGATTGACTCCAAAAGTGTATAGGCTGTTGAGAATTCAAGTTACTTAGAAGCCTGCACGAATCACTAAGTTATAGTGTTAACGTCTCAGCCATGCACAGCCTTTTGTTCCGAGTGTGTGTTGAAATACTTAAAGCTGATTATGATGCTGCCGTGATGACATCTGCATATGCCTCTCTTGTTTTGTCTGGGTCATATGTTATTTTATGTTGTGTTAGCCTGACTGTACCTCAGTACAGTTTGCTGTAGTGTTTGTTCCAAATTACCTTGCATGCTGTCTGCCTATGTGATCACATGTATAGATTAATGAATGAATGAAATACAGATCCAGAGTAGATCCACAGTCACGAGAGAAGAGCAGAATGTTATCTATGGTGCAGGGGCGAGTGGAGGAGGAAAATGTAGAGGTGTGTGGTGACTGTTTCTTTTTTAACATAATTTGTAACACGTTACAATGACACAGTGACAGGGGTGTTCATTAACCACAAGAACAAACGGAGGGAATGGTTTCTCCTTCTATTTTGAGACATTAGATGGGCGTAAACACTCTGAGCTTGTCAAACAGTTTTATTCAGATTGAATGCTTGATGCATGTACACCAATGTCTTAACAAGATCACTTTATTTGGCGTCCATGAAAACATTGAAGTTGGAACCTTCAATTAGAATGACTAGAAAAACTGCAAATGTATACATAGCTACTGTTTCTTTCCATCCAACCCCTACTTGAAATGTAGAATTATACTTTATTTTATGTTCTTTTAATGTTATATGTATGATGTCTTAACCCTTTTGTATTGATAATGTTGTACTTGAAAAAGAACAATGCACTTTTGCTATTACAAACTCCAAATCAACATAAAATATTAGGACTAAAATATTTCAACTTGAGGCACCACTGTCAGCCACTGATGATAGATGTACAGTACACATTTCTGGGGAGCCTCTGTTGTTTTTGTGGTGAATATAGATCTCTGTGTACAGCTTGAGTGTATTTTCCCTCTTACTTACAGTCTTTTCCTTCTCATCCCCTCCCCCCACACACACTAACACTCTACATTATTCTGTTCTTCATACACAGCGGGATCTCTCTCACTCACTCTCTCTATCACAATTAGCTTTCTGCTAATTGATTTAGCAGCGACAGACTAATGCAATCAATACGCTACACGAAGAAGAAACTTCCAGTTCGAAGCATCCGGCATTGGGTAGAGAGGGGGTTAAAGAATCACTTCCGGTATGGACTTCCGGTATGGACTTCCGGTATGGACTTCCGGTATGGACTTCCGGTATGGACTTCCGGTATGGACTTCCGGTGTGGACTTCCGGTGTGGATGTTGTGGCGGCGCCATCTTGCCTGCAGTAGGGTGCCTCTCGTTTCTTTTGCTCAATGCAGATTTTTTATTTAGCTCATCCTTTTTGTCTTGATGACTTAATTTTGAAGACACGAAGAAAAATATATTTTAATGATATGTTTCTATATGTTCACCCTTAGACAATAAAGCTACATTAAAATATGAAGGACAAAAACCCAGAGGAGACTACAAAATACTTAAAAATTAAAAATAATAATAAACATAGAATTTACAAAATCTTTAAAATAAAAAAAACTGTGAACTTTGATTCCTGTGGTGGAAAACCCTTTGATAACTGCCATGAAATAATAAAAATAAACTGTAATGGTTGTTTAAAGTGAACACGTACTCACAGAGCTCTGCATTGGAGGAGTTGTAGTTCCCCCTGGTGACCACATGAGGGCAGCAACACTCTGTAGAGCAGCACAATGTTTGGTTTCACTGCAAGAAATGAGAAGTATCTTATAAACAGACTCAAAGTGAAAGTGTCCACTAAAAAGACCTGAGTGTGATTAAAGCCTGAGTGTTCCTCTGAGTTTACCATAGAGCTCTATGGACAGGGAAACACATGACTGAGCCACCCTGCAGCTCTGCACGGCTTCTTCCTGTCTGTTTGATTAAATCAAGAGAATAACTGACCTTTATTTAATACGACTAACTGCACTTTAAAGTGTCTTTAGTAGGAACCAAGTCACACCGAGTGAAAAGGCAGAGCAGCGTGTGTTTGGATTAACACGTGAGGTTATTTTATTTGAATATATAAATATATATATAGAGAGAGAGCTGAGATAAGTCAGAGCCGTCTCTGTGTTTTAACTGGGAAAACAAAAAAGGCTGAGTCTTTGAGCTGCCGTTACCATGGCAGCTCGACCTTGACAGTTCCCAGAACTGAACAGAACTAACAGGACCACTTGTTGCCTAGCAACAGCCGCCTGTTGATAAGTAGAACAGGAAGTACTTAGAAATTTACCGCAGTGATTCTGAGGGAGAGGATGAAGACAGAAGAACATTTCAAACAATCAAAACCTGCAGGTCCTCCAGAGTCCACTAGAGTGTGTCTCCAGAGTCCACTAGAGTGTGTCTCCTGCAGGTCCTCCAGAGTCCACTAGAGTGTGTCTCCTGCAGGTCCTCCAGAGTCCACTAGAGTGTGTCTCCTGCAGGTCCTCCAGAGTCCACTAGAGTGTGTCTCCTGCAGGTCCTCCAGAGTCCACTAGAGTGTGTCTCCTGCAGGTCCTCCAGAGTCCACTAGAGTGTGTCTCCAGAGTCCACTAGAGTGTGTCTCCTGCAGTTCCTCCAGAGTCCACTAGAGTGTGTCTCCTGCAGGTCCTCCAGAGTCCACTAGAGTGTGTCTCCTGCAGGTCCTCCAGAGTCCACTAGAGTTTGTCTCCTGCAGGTCCTCTCCACTAGAGTGTGTCTCCAGAGTTCACTAGAGTGTGTCTCCTGCAGTTCCTCCAGAGTCCACTAGAGTGTGTCTCCTGCAGGTCCTCCAGAGTCCACTAGAGTGTGTCTCCTGCAGGTCCTCCAGAGTCCACTAGAGTTTGTCTCCTGCAGGTCCTCTCCACTAGAGTGTGTCTCCTGCAGGTCCTCCAGAGTCCACAAGAGTGTGTCTCCTGCAGGTCCTCCAGAGTCCACTAGAGTGTGTCTCCAGAGTCCACTAGAGTGTGTCTCCTGCAGTTCCTCCAGTGTCCACTAGTGTTTCCTGCAGTTCCTCCAGTGTCCACTAGAGTGTTTCCTGCAGTTCCTCCAGTGTCCACTAGAGTGTTTCCTGCAGTTCCTCCAGTGTCCACTAGAGTGTGTCTCCTGCAGTTCATACAGTGTCCACTAGAGTGTGTCTCCTGCAGTTCATACAGTGTCCACTAGAGTGTGTCTCCTGCAGTGAGTCAGTCCCCATCGAGCCCCATGTTAAATAAACACCAGGGACAACCTGATCACACACGACATATCAAATCAATCTGCAGAGAGGAGAATAGAATGGAACAGATCAAAGCAGAATAGAATGGAATGGATCAAAGGAGAAGGGAATGGAATGGAGCAGATCAAAGCAGAATAGAATAAAATGGATCAAAGCAGAATAGAATGGAATGGATCAAAGGAGAAGGGAATAGAATGGAACAGATCAAAGCAGAATAGAATGGAATGGAAGAGATCAAAGCAGAATAGAATGGAATGGAAGAGATCAAAGGAGAATAGAATGGTAGGAATTTACAGTGATTAATTGTAGACAGAAGAAGAGACACCAGGGACGACCATATATTCATGACAACTGTACAGCTGAATTCATAAACAGCTCACCTGTTTACAGCAGATTAAGGATTACAGGGAGGTAGGATTGGGGGCGTGGCCTCTTTGAGTGACAGGTGGGAGCTGCTAGGTATCCCCTCAGCTAATTCAGTCCCTCAACAACAATCTGTATAAAACATGGACACACAAACTCTGGGATGTCACCCGAGCAGAGTCTTGAAGCCTATCGATGGCGGTCGCCATGTTGGAAAAGCTGACTTTATATATATATATATATATATATATATATATATATATTATATTATATTATATTATATTATATATATCCTGAACTGTGTGTCTGAAAGAAGAATAGAGCTGATCGGACATAAACTGTGGACATGTTTGTTTCTACTGTAGCAACATTTTAACATCCTGAGCTTTGGAGCCAGTCTCATGTGGATCCTTCAACACTGACTTCACATCAGAGGTTCCACAGACCTTAACCTCTGGGTCATGTTTGTGGGGGTGGAGCCTTTTGGGTTTTTGAGCTGGCGGCACCAAATAGAGCTCAGCGTGTTCAGCTCTCAGACCAAAGTCATGTGATGTCCACTCTGCAGGAGACACGATGGTTAACTCACTCATTAGCAGCTAATGAATTAGCCATGGACTGATCAGTGTCTCAGTAGTTAACGTCAACTCAACTGGTGATGTCACGATGAAGACAACGACAGCGATCCAAGGACGAGGAAGGAGGAAGAATGACCACGTAAAGACGACGATGACGACATCAAGATACTGATGAAGAAGATCAACGTATAAGAAGATGATGGAGACAACGCAGAGATGATGAAGATGATTTAGGGGATAATAACTGCACCAGATGGAACAATGATGATGATGATGATGATGATGATGATGGTGATGGTGATGATGATGATGGTGATGATGATGATGATGGTGATGATGATGGTGATGATGATGGTGATGATGATGGTGATGGTGATGATGATGATGATGATGTTTGATGAGAGGAAGATGAAGAAGAGGAAACAGTCTGGACTCCATGTTTTCGTTTGTTTGTTTGTTTATTGACAGCAGCCTCATGCACATGGAGGAACATCAACCTGCACAGACACTGAGCTGCTGCTCAAACTGCATATCCCACAATGCATCATCAGTGCAGCTCTCCCTGTGCTTCTTAACCACAATGAAACATCAGAATGAAAAATATAAAGTTCATTCAGAGTCCGCTCATAGAAAAGTGACATCGTTTGCACATTTACAAATCTAAACAGCGCCACATGAAGAGGTAGACAGATAGAAAAATAGAAATATGTTACAAACAGAGAGAGAGAACTCCCCGGCGGTAAAATAGAAAGTCTGACATAAAAATATTTGAGTCAAAACAGAGTCACGACATTCTGACGTCCACATTCACAGTTTGTTCACTGTTCACGTCCTCATGCAGAAAAATCAGAAATCATTAATGTACATGAAGAGTCCTTCAGTTTGACGGACTGCTCCTTTAAGCAGTCCTGTGTCACAGGGACACACCTGCACAGAGCACCGACAGGTGAGGAGGGACACCATCCGCTCCAGGATCACACCTGGACCCTCCCCCCCTCCTCAAAACCGTCCTCCCAGTCCTCCAGGTGCTGTCATCGCGCATGCGCCCTCAGAGGAGCGACGATGCGAACTGTAAAGTGAACACCTGTAAACACCTGCTCAACTTCCGGCCTCCAGGTAAACTCTCCTTCAGTGACGTCACGTGGAAACGTCTCCATGACGACTTCCGGTTGACGGTTTAAATCCTGAAGCTTTAATTAGACTCAGCAGCCTCACCTGCCCACGTCACTTCCGTTCAGACCCCGGGCGCGTTCAGGGCCAGCGAGTACGCGGCCATCATCTGCGCGCGCAGCTGTTGCTTCACGTGCACGCGCCCGTGCCTCTTCCTCTCGTCGCTGCGCGCGAACCGTTTCCCGCACACGTCGCAGGAGAAGGGCTTCTCCCCCGTGTGCGTGCGCGTGTGCGTGGTCAGGTGGTCGCTGCGGCTGAAGCTGCGCGCGCAGATGGTGCACTGGAAGGGCTTCTGTCCCGTGTGGATGCGCACGTGCCGGTTCAACTCGTCTGAGCGCGAGAAGCGGCGCTCGCAGCCCTGCACCGAGCAGGGGAACGGTTTCACCTTCAGGCCGGTCTTTGAGGCCCTCCGGCCCCCACGGGACACCTTGGGGGCCCCGGGCGCGTGCACGTTGCTGATGTTGACTACCGGGAAAGCGCCCTGCAGGAGGGAGGAGAGCAGGTGTGCGTCCAGGGTGGAGGGGAGGGGAGAGGGGGAGAAGTGCAAGCTGCCCCCACTCTGCACGAGCTCCGTCTTCACTGCCGGTCTGCTGATGACGTAGCTGCTGGATTCTCCTCCAGCCAGGCTCTTCAGCCAGTCCTCCAGACCCAGCGGCTCCTGCTTCACCTCACAGGCCGCCTTCAGCTCACTCTGCCCGGCCTCAGAGCTCAGCAGAGAGTCGATGAAGTCAGAAACCTCCACCTGTTGCTCCAGAGCGGACAGCTGGAGGAGGGAGTCCGAATACAGAGCCTCACTGCCGGCCACTGCAGAGTGTCCGCAGCCGCTGCTGCAGCTGGAGGTCCCAAACTCACTCTTCACCACCACCACAGGGGGAGAGGGGGGGAGCAGCTGCTGGTCTGCGGCCCCTGCAGGGACGCTCAGGTCTGAGGATGGAGTCAATGGAGAGAAGACCTGCGCAGAGCTGGAGGCTGCTGCTGCCGGGGACAGGGCTGCAGGAGACGGACTGGCCTCATGGAGAGAGCCCGGGTCTCCCTGCTGCTCCATCTCGGTGCAGATCCCCACGATCTCTGTGATCATGTTTAGGATCGCGTCCGCGGTGCTGCTGAGTCCGGCAGGGACCGGATCCGGATCCGTGAAGAAGCTGCCCGTGTATCCGAGGGAGGGAGAGAGGGGGTCCGAGGAGCAGTCACTGAAGTCGGAGAAGAAATCCGAGTCAGAGGCGTCAGCTCCAGGAGAGAACACTGAGGAGAGGAAGAGGAGGAGGAGGAGAGGAGAGGAGAGGAGGGGGTGTTAGTGTCATTGCATAATATCAGCAGCCTACACACAGCTGATCAATATGAAGCTGCAACATGATGCCTTACTGATCAATCACTGATCACTGATCACTGATCCACTGAGTGTTAATCTTATTGATCAGTCATTGATCAGGTATTGATCAGGTATTGATCAGGTCTCGATCTGCTGACTGACACACACCTTGACAGAAAGGTGATCCCGCATCAGAGTCCAGTCCATCGCTGGGGCTCGAGCCCACGCTGTCCACCCAGGCGCTGCACGCGTCCTCAAACTCTGACATGAAGCTGTCCTCGCGCTCCAGCAGCATGTTGTTGTGATGGGGGGTTCAGAGTCCTGTTAGAATCCTGATAGATCCGGTATGTGTATGTGGTCCGTTAGTCGGTGGTGCTGAAGATGCTGGACTCCCTCTGCTCGCTGCCTCTTTTATACTCTCCGTCTCCTAGGTAACTCCCGACCCGGCCTTATTGGTCGGCACCAGCGCGAGGGATTCCCCCCGCCGCGCGCTTCGTAGCTGCCCAAACATGGGCTGCTTCCGGCCGTGACGGCGGGAACCCCCATACCATATAAGGACAGGCGGGAGAGAGACGTAGACACGAGGAGGAGAGAGGGGTTTCCTTCACTGCGGCACTGAGGGGGGGTTACACAACCAGCAGGGTTCAGGCAGGAGGGATGGAGGGAGGAATGGAGAGATGGATAGAGGGATGAAGGGATGCAGAGATGGAGGAATGGAGAGATATATGGAGAGATAGAGGGATGCAGAGATAGATGGAGAGACAGAGGGATGCAGAGATAGATGGAGAGACAGAGGGATGCAGAGATAGATGGAGAGGCAGAGGGATGGAGGGTTAGATGGAGGGTTGGAGAGATGGGGGATAGATAGAGAGATGGAGGGATGCAGAGATAGAGGGATGCAGAGATTGAGGAATAGAGGGAGGGATGGAGGGTTGCAGAGATAGAGGGATAGATGGAGGGATGCAGAGATTGAGGGATAGATGGAGGGATGCAGAGATTGAGGGATAGATGGAGGGATTCAGAGATAGAGGGATAAGGGGATAGAGGGATGCAGAGATGGAGGGATGCAGAGATAGAGGCATAAGGGGATAGAGGGATGCAGAGATGGAGGGATGCAGAGATAGAGGCATAAGGGGATAGAGGGATGCAGAGATGGAGGGATGCAGAGATAGAGGTATAAGGGGATGGAGGGATGCAGAGATAGAGGTATAAGAGGATGCAGAGATGGAGGGATGCAGAGATAGAGGTATAAAGGGATGCAGAGATGGAGGGATGCAGAGATAGAGGTATAAAGGGATGGAGGGAGAAAGGGATAGATGGAGGGATGCAGAGATAGAGGGATGCAGAGATAGAGGGATGCAGAGATAGAGGTATAAAGGGATGGAGGGAGAAAGGGATAGATGGAGGGATGCAGAGATAGAGGGATGCAGAGATAGAGGTATAAAGGGATGGAGGGAGAAAGGGATAGATGGAGGGATGGAGGGATAGAGGGATGGAGGGATGCAGCACAGGCAGAGGATGTGTTGTTGTTGTTTTATCGACTCTTGATGGTAAAACGTGGACGCGGTCTGGAGTCCTGAGTTCTGCCTCGCAGGCTTCAGTCTGGACTCTGGGTCAGGGTCTGAGGCAAGTTAGCCTTGTAGTCCCCGTGTCAGGAGGAATGATGCAGAGCTCCACCTGCAGCCTCGTCAGGTGGAGCTCTGCATCAGCTCTCTGAGAATGAAAGGAGACGTTTACTCGATGGGAACACGAGACGACAGAGGAATATTTAGAGGCGTGTTTTGAAGGCGCTCTGTCGGCCATGTTGGCTCAGAGGTAAACAGACTCAGTTACTCTGACCGACTTCATCAAGAGACTGGTGTTGTTCTCTGAGTCTGTCGCACTGAGACCGCTCTGCAGTGCTGCAGAGAGAGAGAGAGAGAGGGAGAGAGAGGGAGAGAGAGATTATTGCACATTACTGCCCCACATGTGACATTCCTGCACAGCGCCTCAGCCTCATATGTGATGCTGTCTCCATGGAGACGGGAGGAGAGTCAGGGCAGGCGTTATGTAAAATGGAGTCAGAAATAGAAGCAGAGACTTCACTTTCTTTCTTCATCTCTCTCTATTTATCACACCGAGCTGACGCCAGTTACAAACGTGACCATCAGTGAGACGTGGAGGACGAGTTCGCCACAGTGAAGGCATGTGTTACAGGATACCAGCTGCTGGGGACACCTGCTGTTAGCATGCTAATCACAGCTAACTGATGGGAAGCTATACCTCTGCAGGTATGAGCGCTATACCTTTAAGAACCTGAGTAACCCTGGAGTCCTCCATCGCTGTGTGGACAACATAACATCAGGACAGTCTGCCCCCGAGTTTTACAAAGCTGTGATCTGGCTGTGTGAAATACTTGATCCTGATTGGTCAAAACCCCAGAAACATAAGAAGTTAATTCTCAACAGGCAAAGTGATATCAGGAACAACCTGATCACATGTCAAATCAAATCACTCCACAGAAAGTAGTCCTGCATGGAGAATAGAACGGAACGGAACACATCAAAGGAGAATAGAACGGAATGGAACACATCAAAGAAGAATAGAACGGAATGGAACACATCAAAGAAGAATAGAACGGAACGGGACACATCAAAGAAGAATAGAACGGAATGGAACACATCAAAGAAGAATAGAACGGAATGGAACACATCAAAGAAGAATAGAACGGAACGGGACACATCAAAGAAGAATAGAACGGAATGGAACACATCAAAGAAGAATAGAACGGAATGGAACACATCAAAGGAGAATAGAACGGAATGGAACACATCAAAGAAGAATAGAACGGAATGGAACACATCAAAGGAGAATAGAACGGAATGGAACACATCAAAGGAGAATAGAACGGAATGGAAAAATTGGCAAAATTTGGCAAAATACAATTTGTCAAATTTTTTTTTCTAACTTTCTTTCAATTTTTTTTTTTTCAATTTTTTCCAAAAACCATTCACAGTCATTGTTTTTCCATCAAAGGAGAACAGAATGGAACACATCAAAGAAGAATAGAACGGAACGGAATACATCAAAGGAGAATAGAATGGAACACATCAAAGGAGAATAGAACGGAATGGAACACATCAAAGGAGAATAGAACGGAATGGAACACATCAAAGGAGAATAGAACGGAACACATCAAAGGAACACATCAAAGGAGAATAGAACGGAATGGAACACATCAAAGGAGAATAGAACGGAACACATCAAAGGAACACATCAAAGGAGAATAGAACGGAATGGAACACATCAAAGGAGAATAGAACGGAATGGAACGAAATGGCGTTGTTCAAAGAAAAAAGGAATGGAAAGTTTCGTTTGATGAAAGCCAAATAGAACAGAATAGAATTCTCAACAAAAAAAGCAAAAGCAGGGGCGCTGGTGGCCTAGTGGTCTTGTGTCGAGGTTATAGTCCTCGTCACAGAGGTCGGTGGACCATTTACTGCATGTCTTCACCCTCTTTCTACTCTCCACCTTTCCCCGTCATCACCCAAGACAAGTCAATTGTCCTCCCCCTCTATCTACTCCCCACCTTTCCTGTCTCTCTTCAGCTGTCCTATCAATAAAGGCAAAAAAGCCCCCCCCAAAAAAACAACAGCAATAGCAGGGACAACCTGATCACACACGTCACATCAAATCACTCCACAGAGAGTAGCCCTTCACATTCCCTCCCTGCCTGTTGACACTGTGGTAAAAACGTGAGTGTGGTAACAGGGTCGCCGTTTAAACCAAAACACCGGCCGATCTCTGCGATCACGGCTTTTTGAGTTCAAAAGGATTTTAAAGCCGTGTTGAAACGTCTTTGCTACTCGCGCTTATCTCCTCTCACGTGTTGATTCATTCATTGCTTTTTACATTTTAACCCAGGCACAACATTTTCACTTTTTTTCATGTTTTTCTGCTTTTGGAGCACAATTTCAAATTTGAGGAAAATTATTTTTTTCGACAGGTCAACTTTTATGTCAAATTTAAAAAAAAAAAAAAATTTTTTTCAAAAAAACATTTTTTTTTTCAATTTCTTTGACTTTATTTTTTCTGTCAAATTTTTTTTTCAAATTTTTTTTTTTGCAAAAATATTTTTTTTTCAAAAATTTTTTTTTGCAAAAATTTTTTTTTTTCAAATTTTTTGTTTTGCAAAAATATTTTTTTTTCAAATTTTTAGATTTTATTTTTTTTGTCAAATTTTTTTCTAATGTTTTTTTTCAAAATACAATTTGGCAAAATAAAATTTGTCAAATTTTATTTTCTAAATTTCTTTCAATTTTTTTTTTCATTTTTTCCAAAAACCATTCACAGTCATTGTTTTTCCATCTGTGATGAATGACATTCCTCTTTGTGTTACTGCCCTCTACTGGTCTGGTGGTGTAGTGCATTTACTTCTTTCCCCACAATTGGGGCACAGGATCCTTTTAGTTCAGGGGAAAGTATAATCCAGACATGGTGAGTAGAACTCAGCATGAAGTTCAGCCTAAGTTCGTAGATCATCCATGAGGACTCTGATCTGTAATTGGAGGTATCACACGTAGCTTCGTAGCTCTGCTCAGTCTGACTTCTTCGGGACATTTTACGATGCGGTTAAAAATCTGTCGATTTGCGTTCTGAACAGCTCACGCCAGAAGTTTCGTTAAACTCTCAGGAGTTCCGCGTACGTGTGAACAACCCGTACGACTTCCTCTTGAACGCGGCCTCAAAGCTCTGACACCAACACAGCAGAGCGCTCATGAGCAGCGTCTGGTGGGGAACCGGGGAACTGCAGCTTTAAGAGTCTCAGTGATTTCACCTTCTGATGTTCTCGATGTCACGCACACCTGTTCTCCTGATCACGTTTGTCCCCAGACCGACAGGAACTACAGATCATGTGACCAATCAGGCGAGCCGGCGGTGATCAGGCTGTGACGGATGACGGATGATGGCGGCGGCGGCGCTGAGGACAGAAACCCCTCGCACACGTCTGCATGGTCTACATGTGAACTATATCAAGACGCAGAGATGATGGAAGCATGTGTGTGTGTGTGTGTGTGTGTGAAGAGGCGAAATAAGAGAGGCTGTTGCCATGGCGCTGTGCCATGTTCTGTTCCCTCCACCTGTTACAAATAACACACACACACACACACACACACACACACACACACACTCTCTGATGGAGTACATGAATGTTTGGGCGTCAGAAACTCTCCCGTCTGTGGTTTCTGTCGTCTGCAGCGGCTGACTCACGTTAAAGACATCTGTCGGGTCCACGTTTAAAAAGTTCTGCTCCTGTTTATTTTTAATCTCTGGTCTGAACGTCTGAGCGACTCATGACGGAGAAGTTCATAACAACAGATCCTCAGACGCAGCAGGAGGAGACATATCATCATCTCAGCCTCTACACCTGGTGCCTACATTACCCACAATGCCGCTCTCCGTCTTACAGCCAGGTGTGGGGTTGGGGTTTGATCTCTAGAGCTCTCACTTTACACATTATTATGTTTATCAATCATCTTAGACGTGACGTATTCAGAGTGACATCATCACTTCTTTAAAGGGATATTTCAGTGTTTTTGAAGTGGGGTCGTATGAGTTACAGTACACTAGTGCTCCTGGTAGCCACAATGAGTGCTGGTGAGCTCTTCCCCTTTAATGAGAACATTCCCAGAGGACCGGCAGGTAAGCTAGGATATGTTCTCTGCAGACGGGGTCGCCTATTTTACATGATTTCACCAAAGTTAAGAAAATATGGTCCAGGCTCTCATCACGGTGCAAATGCATGAACCAGTAGAAAAGGAGCTCTTCAGTTTGCCGTCAGTCTTTGTTTTGGGACTATTTTCAGACGCACCTCTCAGACCGGTGTTCTTCCGCTGCATGAGCACGGATACACGCCGATCAGCTGTTTGGATCAACAAGCACGTAGCAGGATCAAGTAGCGGTCTCGGTCTTTAGAGTGAATTAAACTCACTTTTCTGCACATTTAAAAGATGGAGACATTCCTGTCTTTATCCCGGCTGTTCAAACAAGCAGACCTCCTGTAAGGCAGGGAACTCTGGATGATGAGTGATGCAGACTGGAGCCGTATGTGAGCCGCTGGGATCCTCTGATTCAGAAAGGTCCTGAAGGTGTCACTAAGTCCCTCTCCTGAGAGCAGAAGCTCTCTGGGTTCGTTGGCATGGGCTCACAGTTTACACACCGGCCCCACCAGGTACCGTGGGATCTCTCCTTGTTCCTTTATTTGCACCATGATGAGTGCCTGGAACATATTTTCTCAACTTTAGTGAAATTACTTGAAATAGGAGACCCCGTCTGCAGAGAACATATCCTAGCTTACCTGCCGGTCCTCTGGGAATGTTCTCATTAAAGGGGAAGAGCTCACCGGCACTCATTGTGGCTACCAGGAGCACTAGTGTACTGTAACTCATACGACCACACTTCAAAAACACTGAAATATCCCTTTAACATCAATCATTCAGGATCGTTCCCTCGTCACTGAAAGAAGGAGAGAGACGTTCAGGGACACTCAGCCCGATAACACCAAGGCTGTTTGACCAGAAATAACACACACACACACACACACACACACACACACACACAGAAATGTTCAGGGTTAAAGCACACACACACATCAGTAATCATAACACACACACATGACCTCTGACCTCTCCAAGGACTCTCCATGTGTGTGAGATAAAACCAGGACTCCTCCGTCTCCCTCTTCATTCTCCTCCTCGTCTTCATCGCAGACATGCTCCTCTCCTCTCTCCTCTCCTTCGTCTCCTTCCCTCCATCCTTCTTCCTCCTCTTCCTTAGTGGAGCACTTGTATTCCTCCTCATCACTCGCCGCTGCATCTCTGGACCCGGACCTCCGTCCTCCATCCCCTGCCTGCCGAGGCTCCCCGTCCTGGGCAGCCTCCCCTGGCTGGGAGGAGGACTCCCCCCTCACCTGCTCTTCAGCAAGCTGGCCCACAGGTGAGAACCCTCGGCCTCTTAGACCCGGGTCCTGCTGGAAGAGGATTCATGTGTGGAAGGAGTCGGGTTAGTGTTTAGAGAACCTTTTCATGACCTGAGCGTGTCAAACAGATGTCAGCATCAGAGGAACTGGATAATGTATCGTGTTTTTTGGACTCATGGACGTTCTTTAAGAACCTCTTCAGTGTTTGACTTGTTGTTGTTTTGAAGGACTTCCTGAAGGTTGGAGAGATTTGTTTGAAAAGACCGGTCAAGGACAGTGAAGCTGAGCTTTGGGTCCTTCCTTCAGAGAGTTTTATTTGAATGTTTCATTGTGTCTTCATCTTTTACACATTTAACTACATCTCTCAAATTCAAAAGATCAGAGTCTGAAAACCTCCCACATCGGCCGAGCTGAGGTAACCTAAAGAGTTTCATGAATGCGGTCTCTGCTGTTCTCTTGTGTCTCAGGTACGGCTCTCTGTTCGCTCTCTACCTGGGTCCTCACTACACTGTGGTGGTCAACAACCATCAACACGCCAGAGAGGTCCTGCTGCAGAGAGGGAGGGACTTCGCAGGGCGACCGAGCATGGTGAGAGAGAGAGAGCAGGTCTAGACCGTCCTCTATGTTCTATTATTAACAAAGACCCAACATCAAGACCGGATCAGATCCAGTCCCCTCTTCCAGACAGGACTCAGTCTGATCTCATCTTAATCCACCATGAGCAGAGCACTTTGCAGCATTTAGCAAGTTACAGTGGCAAGGACAAACTTCCTTTAACAGGCAGAAACCTCCAGCAGGACCAGACTCATGTTAGACACACATCTGAATCTGAGACCGTGTTGGAGAGAGGGATAGAGGGAGATGAAGAGAGAGAGAGAGATGATAGTGGGGAGACGGATAGTAGTAGTTGTAGCAGCTGGAGTCTGGACCACGTCCACAGCAGCAGAGATCCAGAGGAACCTACGAGACAAGGGAGCTCAGGGACTCCAGAAAGGTCTAAGAAAAGAGAGAAGAGAGGGAGACCAGAAGAAAGAAAAAGAGGAGAAGAAATGGGGAAGAAATGATAGAAGGAAAGAAACGACGGGATGAGAAAAGGAGACATAAAGGATGAAGAAACATGGAAAGAACAAAGAAAGAAAGAAGAAAAAAAGAAAGAAGAACAAAAGAAAGAAAGAAAGAAAGAAAGGATGAAAGAAAGAAGAAAGAAAGAAGAAAGAAAGAAAGAAAGAAGAAAGAAAGAAAGAAGAAAGAAAGAAAGGATGAATACAGACCCCAAAAAAGGAATCTACAGCAGAGATCCAGAGGAACCTACGAGACAAGGGAGCTCAGGGACTCCAGAAAGGTCTATGGTTAGTAACTTTAATGGGACAGGAAGAGTTAAAGTGAGAGACAGGCAGAGAGAGGAGAGAGAGGGAAAGACAGGATCCCAGTGTGTCAGTCTAAGACTATAGCAGCATAACTAAGTCCTGGTCCAAGCCTGATCCAGCTCTAACTAGAGATGAACAAAAGGTGTTCCTGAAGGATCCGTCCTGAAGGATCCGTCCTGAAGGATCCGTCCTGAAGGATCCGTCCTGAAGGATCCGTCCTGAAGGATCCGTCCTGAAGGATCCGTCCTGAAGGATCCGTCTTGAACCCCTATCATCACCTCTCTGCAGGTGACCACTGACCTGCTGACCCGGGGAGGTAAAGACATCGCCTTCTCAGACTACTCTCCTCTGTGGAAGACTCACCGCCGCCTCGTCCACAACTCCTTCACTCTGTTCGGGGAGGGGACGAGCCGCCTGCAGGACATGGGTACTCAGACAGACGTGTCTCTGTGCTTCCTCTCAGCTGTGTAATATAAAGTGTTACTGGTTGAGTATTATGGGATGTCCTTTTGTCTTTCCGTCCCTCCAGTTCTGTCCTCAGTGGACGCTCTCTGTGCGGAGCTGCTGTCCGGTGGCGGCCGGGGCTTTGACCCGTCTCCGGCGATCGCCAGAGCCGTCACCAACGTGGTCTGCATGCTGGTGTTCAGCGCTACATATCGCCATGGTGACGCTGAGCTGCAGGAAGTGATCCGGTACAACGACGGCATCGTGCAGACCATTACCAGAGGAGGACTCGTGGACATTTACCCCTGGATGAAGGTGAGACACGGTCTCAGTTAGACTGCTATAGGCTCAGACTGCTATAGGCTCAGACTGCTATAGATTCAGACTGCTATAGGCTCAGACTGTTATAGACTCAGACTGCTATAGGCTCAGACTGCTATAGGCTCAGACTGCTATAGACTCAGACTGCTATAGGCTCAGACTGCTATAGGCTCAGACTGCTATAGGCTCAGACTGCTATAGACTCAGACTGCTATAGGCTCAGACTGCTATAGGCTCAGACTGCTATAGGCTCAGACTGCTATAGGCTCAGACTGCTATAGACTCAGACTGCTATAGACTCAGACTGCTATAGGCTCAGACTGCTATAGGCTCAGACTGCTATAGACTCAGACTGCTATAGGCTCAGACTGCTATAGACTCAGACTGTTATAGACTCAGACTGTTATAGGCTCAGACTGCTATAGACTCAGACTGTTATAGACTCAGACTGCTATAGACTCAGACTGCTATAGGCTCAGACTGCTATAGGCTCAGACTGCTATAGACTCAGACTGCTATAGGCTCAGACTGCTATAGGCTCAGACTGTTATAGACTCAGACTGCTATAGGCTCAGATTGTTATAGACTCAGACTGCTATAGACTCAGACTGTTATAGGCTCAGACTGTTATAGACTCAGACTGCTATAGGCTCAGACTGCTATAGGCTCAGACTGTTATAGACTCAGACTGCTATAGGCTCAGACTGTTATAGACTCAGACTGCTATAGGCTCAGACTGTTATAGACTCAGACTGCTATAGACTCAGACTGCTATAGGCTCAGACTGCTATAGGCTCAGACTGTTATAGACTCAGACTGCTATAGGCTCAGACTGTTATAGACTCAGACTGCTATAGGCTCAGACTGTTATAGACTCAGACTGCTATAGACTCAGACTGCTATAGGCTCAGACTGTTATAGACTCAGACTGCTATAGGCTCAGACTGTTATAGGCTCAGACTGCTATAGACTCAGACTGCTATAGGCTCAGACTGCTATAGACTCAGACTGCTATAGGCTCAGACTGTTATAGACTCAGACTGCTATAGACTCAGACTGCTATAGGCTCAGACTGCTATAGGCTCAGACTGTTATAGACTCAGACTGCTATAGACTCAGACTGCTATAGGCTCAGACTGCTATAGACTCAGACTGCTATAGGCTCAGACTGTTATAGACTCAGACTGCTATAGACTCAGACTGCTATAGACTCAGACTGCTATAGGCTCAGACTGCTATAGGCTCAGACTGTTATAGGCTCAGACTGCTATAGGCTTAGACTGACACACTGGGATCCTGTCTTTCCCTCTCTCTCCTCTCTCTGCCTGTCTCTCACTTTAACTCTTCCTGTCCCATTAAAGTTACTAACCATAGACCTTTCTGGAGTCCCTGAGCTCCCTTGTCTCGTAGGTTCCTCTGGATCTCTGCTGTAGATTCCTTTTTTGGGGTCTGTTATTCATCCTTTCTTTCTTTCATCCTCTCTTTCATTCCTTCTGTCCTTTCTTCCTTTCTTCCTTCCTTCCTCCCTCTCTCCTTTCTTTCTCTCTTTCATTCCGTCCTTCTTTCTTTCTTTTCTCCTTTCTTTCTGTCTTTCTTTCCTTCCTCCCTCCCTTCTTTCTTTCATTCTTTCTTTCCTTCTCTCTTTGTCTTTCCATGTTTCTTCATCCTTTATGTCTCCTTTTCTCATCCCATCCTTTCCTTCTGTCATTCCTTCACCATTTCTTCTCCTCTTTTTCTTTCTTCTGGTCTCCCTCTCTTTTCTCTTTTCTTAGACCTTTCTGGAGTCCCTGAGTCCTGTCTGGAAGATGGGACTGGATCTGATCCGGTCTTGATGTTGAGTTTTTGTTAATACTAGAACATAGAGTCCGGTCTAGACCGGCTCTGTTTGTTGTGATTTGGTGCTTTATAAATAAAGATTGATGGATGTGAGTCGTGTCTGTGTTTCAGGTCTTTCCTAACGAGTGTCTGAGTAAACTGAAGGAGTGTATCACCATCAGAGACCGGCTGCTGACCCGAAAACTGGACGAGCACAAGGTGACGTCCTGACACGGAACTGTGATGTGCAGTTTGTCCCGAAGGGGGCGCTGTGATGGTCGAAGACGGAACGGACTAAAAAAGATTTTAACTGTAAACAGGAAATGAAGTCTCACTGTACTCTTCAAAATAAGAGCTTGACAAATATCTATTCTGCTTTTTAAAATTGTCATACAACATATTAAATATTTTCTTTTTAACATTTTTTTAAATTGTTGTACAACATATTAAATATTTTCTTTTTAAAAAATTTTTAAATTGTTGTACAACATATTAAATATTTTCTTTTTAACATTTTTTTAAATTGTTGTACAACATATTAAATATTTTCTTTTTAACATTTTTTTAAATTGTTGTACAACATATTAAATATTTTCTTTTTAACATTTTTTAAATTGTTGTACAACATATTAAATATTTTCTTTTTAACATTTTTTTAAATTGTCATACAACATATTAAATATTTTATTTTTAACATTTTTTTAAATTGTTGTACAACATATTAAATATTTTCTTTTTAACATTTTTTTAAATTGTTGTACAACATATTAAATATTTTCTTTTTAACATTTTTTAAATTGTTGTACAACATATTAAATATTTTCTTTTTAACATTTTTTTAAATTGTTGTACAACATATTAAATATTTTCTTTTTAACATTTTTTTAAATTGTTGTACAACATATTAAATATTTTCTTTTTAACATTTTTTTAAATTGTTGTACAACATATTAAATATTTTCTTTTTAACATTTTTTTAAATTGTTGTACAACATATTAAATATTTTCTTTTTAACATTTTTTTAAATTGTTGTACAACATATTAAATATTTTCTTTTTAACATTTTTTAAATTGTTATACAACATATTAAATATTTTATTTTTAACATTTTTTTAAATTGTTGTACAACATATTAAATATTTTCTTTTTAACATTTTTTTAAATTGTTGTACAACATATTAAATATTTTCTTTTTAACATTTTTTAAATTGTTGTACAACATATTAAATATTTTCTTTTAACATTTTTTAAATTGTTGTACAACATATTAAATATTTTCTTTTTAACATTTTTTTAAATTGTTGTACAACATATTAAATATTTTCTTTTTAACATTTTTTAAATTGTTGTACAACACATTAAATATTTTCTTTTTAACATTTTTTTAAATTGTTGTACAACATATTAAATATTTTCTTTTTAACATTTTTTTTAATTGTTGTACAACATATTAAATATTTTCTTTTTAACATTTTTTAAATTGTTGTACAACATATTAAATATTTTCTTTTTAACATTTTTTTAAATTGTTGTACAACATATTAAATATTTTCTTTTTAACATTTTTTAAAATTGTTGTACAACATATTAAATATTTTCTTTTTACATTTTTTTAAATTGTTGTACAACATATTAAATATTTTCTTTTTAACATTTTTTAAATTGTTGTACAACATATTAAATATTTTCTTTTTAACATTTTTTAAAAAATGTTGTGCAACATATTAAATATTTTCTTTTTAACATTTTTTAAATTGTTGTACAACATATTAAATATTTTCTTTTTAACATTTTTTTAAATTGTTGTACAACATATTAAATATTTTCTTTTTAACATTTTTTTAAATTGTTGTACAACATATTAAATATTTTATTTTTAACATTTTTTTAAATTGTTGTACAACATATTAAATATTTTCTTTTTAACATTTTTTTAAATTGTTGTACAACATATTAAATATTTTCTTTTTAACATTTTTTAAATTGTTGTACAACATATTAAATATTTTCTTTTTAACATTTTTTTAAATTGTTGTACAACATATTAAATATTTTCTTTTTAACATTTTTTAAAATTGTTGTACAACATATTAAATATTTTCTTTTTAACATTTTTTTAAATAGTTGTACAACATATTAAATATTTTCTTTTTAACATTTTTTTAAATTGTTGTACAACATATTAAATATTTTCTTTTTAACATTTTTTTAAAATTGTTGTACAACATTAAATATTTTCTTTTTAACATTTTTTTAAATTGTTGTACAACATATTAAATATTTTCTTTTTAACATTTTTTAAATTGTTGTACAACATATTAAATATTTTCTTTTTAACATTTTTTTAAATTGTTGTACAACATATTAAATATTTTCTTTTTAACATTTTTTAAATTGTTGTACAACATATTAAATATTTTCTTTTTAACATTTTTTAAATTGTCATACAACATATTAAATATTTTATTTTTAACATTTTTTTAAATTGTTGTACAACATATTAAATATTTTATTTTTAACATTTTTTTAAATTGTTGTACAACAAATTAAATATTTTCTTTTTAACATTTTTTTAAATTGTTGTACAACATATTAAATCTTTTCTTTTTAACATTTTTTTAAATTGTTGTACAACATATTAAATATTTTCTTTTTAACATTTTTTAAATTGTTGTACAACATATTAAATATTTCTTTTTAACATTTTTTTAAATTGTTGTACAACATATTAAATATTTTCTTTTTAACATTTTTTTAAATTGTTGTACAACACATTAATATTTTCTTTTAACATTTTTTTAAATTGTTGTACAACATATTAAATATTTCTTTTTAACATTTTTTTAAATTGTTGTACAACATATTAAATATTTTCTTTTTAACATTTTTTTAAATTGTTGTACAACACATTAAATATTTTCTTTTTAACATTTTTTAAATTGTTGTACAACATATTAAATATTTATTTTAACATTTTTTTAAATTGTTGTACAACATATTAAATATTTTCTTTTTAACATTTTTTTAAATTGTTGTACAACACATTAAATATTTTCTTTTTAACATTTTTTTAAATTGTTGTACAACATATTAAATATTTTCTTTTTAACATTTTTTTAAATTGTTGTACAACATATTAAATATTTTCTTTTTAACATTTTTTTAAATTGTTGTACAACATATTAAATATTTTCTTTTTAACATTTTTTTAAATTGTTGTACAACATATTCACTTCTCAAGATTAAATTTGTAGAACAAGATTTTCAAACAGTATTTTAAACGTCAAATAAGACATCAGCTCACCAACAAATATTTAAAATTGTTATCAAATATTAATTTGTTTGATTTAATATTTAATGAATGATGAGATTCTTTGAAACATAATATTTTCTTGACTTAACAGAAATTAAATCGTACATCAAAGACTTGAACATGATACTGTATGATGTTGTGTTTGAGCGCCACAGGCATCATATTAAGAAATGAACCCCCCCCTCTCGTACCTGTTACCTGTACGCAGGCGTCACTGAGTGACGGTGACCCCCGTGACCTCCTGGACGCCTTACTAAAAGGCAAGATGGACGCCGGGCGGGGTCAAAGGTCACCTGGATCTGAGGAGGAGAGGATAACAGACGATCACGTCGTGATGATAGCGGCCGAGGCTTTTGGAGCCGGAGTGGAGACGACGTCCACCACGCTGCTGTGGATCCTGGCCTACCTGCTGCACCACCCAGAGGTCAGATCATGATACTGCACCCCACTGCTAATGATGCTAACGATGCTAACTAGGCTAACAAAGGCCACTGAACAGGAAGTGACGTTTAAAGTCATAACAGTGAAACTTCGTGGGGCGGTTGTGGACTAGCGGTCTGGGCGCCCCACATATAGAGGCTACAGTCCTTGTTGCAGAGGTTGCTGGTTTGACTCTTGGCAGGTCGACCATGTCCTGCATGTCTTCCCCCGCTCTCTGCTCCCCACATTTCCTGTCTCTCTTCAGCTGTCCTGTCAAATAAAGGCAAAAAGCCCAAAAACAGAACTTAAAAAAAGATACCAGTGAAACTTTATGGGATGCTTCCTCAAGAGGATTAGGATTTGACGACCATGCCTTCCTCTGAGAGGGTCAGCAGGTCACCAAGGCTGTGTCCGGACTCTGGGGCTGGACCCTTTGGAAGGCAGAGACGGTCCCATGTTGGAGACTCCTTCAAATGTGGCCAACTAATGCACCTTCCTTTCCTTGCATCCTTGTTCCTTCTCTTCCTAGGCCATGAGGGATGCATCAGGTTAAGGTAGCTCTGAAGGTGATAGGTTTCAGCCTGGTGTGTCATGTCTGTTTTGCCCCGCCCCCCCTCCAGGTCCAGGAGCGCGTGCAGAAGGAGCTGGACGAGCAGGTGGGCAGTGAACGGCCGGTGTGTATGTCGGACCGCGGACGACTACCCTACCTGGACTGTGTTATCAACGAGGGCATGAGGATCCGACCAGTGAGCCCAGTTCTGATCCCGCACACCGCCATGACTGACAGCAGGTACGTGGGTCCGGTAGTCCTCACTGAC
>NC_048294.1:207018-218241 GCF_009762535.1 Notolabrus celidotus
AGTACAGGTGAGTCTGATCACAGGTACAGGTGAGTCTGATCACAAGTACAGGTGAGTCTGATCACAGGTACAGGTGAGTCTGATCACAGGTACAGGTGAGTCTGATCACAGGTACAGGTGAGCCTGATTACCTGCTGAGAGGCTGAGAGCAGCACCTGGAGGAGGCACAGGAGAAGAGAGAGAGAGAGAACACACAACACACCTCGGCACAGAACAACAGGTTACAAGAGTCTGGGTTTTCCTACATGGATATACACACACACACACACACACACACACACACACACACACACACACACACACACACACACACACACACACACACACACGATCAATAGGGTGACTCAGTCCGAGGTACAAACTGTGTGTGATCAGTTTGTGTTTGAACAGTTAACTCAACATTCACACGAAGAAGAACCAACAAACATTTTCTGTGAGCTCATCCCCCAAAAAGGGGCGGAGCCAAATCAAATCCAGATCGACTCTAGAGACAGGTCCAGAGAATGACAGGTTACACATATCACTGCAACACCGACATCAGACTTCTACTGTATACATGAGTGTGTATAGCTTCCTGAGATAAATAACAAACAAACTGAAGACAAGGCCGATACCTTTAGCAGGTTTACTGAGTAGCCTCTGAAGCTAAGCTAGTTAGCATGCAGTACAGACATTTTCAACTTTATTGTTTGTTAATAACGAACGTGTAAATAAACGTGTGTCAAGGAGGAAGGAAGAAGTGACGTGTCCTTGAGTCTACGAAGGCAACCGGTAACGGTATCATGGCTTTCAGGTTCTTATTAATTATTTCATTATGTACACACACACACACACACACACACACACACACACACACACCTATTAACCTGTGTGACGATTGTTCGTACGCTTCAAAATATGGATGACGAGACGTGTTTTCTTTTAACAGCAGAAATGACGTCAGGCCACGCCGCTCTTTTGTTTGGATTAAAAGGCTAACAACATCAACGTAGCACACATCGGCGTTTCAGTTAGCTAACATTTCACTTTAGCAGTTATGGGCTAAGGTTTGCTTTTTAACTTTTACATCTGACGTTAGCAAACTCACTTCTCTCCATGTCTCAAGTTAGCTGGTAATTAAATTGTTCTTTTAATGTTGTTAAGCTAACGTTAGCTTGTGTGTTTTAAGCTAACTGAAAGAAGTCAGGTAAAAACGGCCAAAACAGCATTTACAGGTAAGCCAGTGATTTTACTTTTGTTTGGATTAAAACGGCTAGCTGACCTCGCATTCAGTAGCTAAACACTTTTATTTCAACTTACAAAATCAATGTAGCACATAACTTGTTTTCAGTTAGCTAACATGGTTTAGGTTAGCTAACATTTCACTTTAGCGGTTATGGGCTAAGGTTTGCTATTTTACTTTTACATCTGACGTTAGCAAACTCACTTCTCCACGTCTCAGGTTAGCTGGCAATTAAATTGTTCTTATAATGTTGTCAAATTAACGTTAGCTTGTGTGTTTTAAGCTAACTGAAAGAAGTCGGGTAAAATCGGCCAAAACAAACAAAACAGCTAAGAATAAAGCCAGGGGAACTTTTATTGATATAAATAAGGTTTAGAAGTTATAAAGTTAGTTATATAATATTAATTTATTTTAGCTGTGCTTTTAAAAACTCATGCTACCCCCTGTGAACTCTTTCCTTCTTTTCTGTTAAGAGTCCCTGTTTTTGTTTCAGACCATCACATGTAACTGAATAGCCTTCAACTTTTCCTAAAAAGTATTAATATTGCTCAAACATAAACGACGAGACAAAGAACCACAAGTGATACAGATGAGCTGGCTGAAATCAAAAATATTTAATATAAACACAAGGCTGTAGAATCAAGAGAAAAGGCTGAATACTAAGACAGAAAGAGGCACATATACACAGAAACTCCTCAAACTATCACTCTTCTGTTTTTAGTTTATTGCACCACTTGGATCACCGTCTGTTACCGTAGTCTGTTAATAAACGGTGTCATCACTTCCTGCCGTGAAGCACAAACAGTACGATTATAAAAATGATTTAACATGATGAAGAAAAACATGCAAATACAGAAAACCTCCAGAGAGCCGACACACCAGGCACTGACACCGACTGAACCAAACACGAGCACCAAAGAACCAGAGCCCTCCAGAGAGAAACATCGTGACTGTTTGTTTTCTACGACTGTTTTAGTGTTGATCGCCTCTAACGAGCTCGAAGGTCGCTCCGAATATTTAAAATCTTTTTAAATTGGCGACTCCAAAAAATAACTTTTTACGACGCTTTGTGGTTCCACTGTTCTTCAATTCTCAATCACAGATGAAAGACAGGATTTCAGAATTCTGTCTTTGATGTCAGAATTCTAGTTGCTCTCCATACTGACTGCTGACACCTGATTGGTCGACACTACTAAGGCTAAAATCCAGACCCTGAGATCCAGATTCAACATGTTTCTGAATCAGAATCTGTAAAGTTCCATCTGGCTTCCTTCAGCGGTATGAACCTGAAACAGGAACTGATGTTCTTGTGATGTTCTTGTAATTAACGGGTCTTCAGTTTGCTGAAATAACAACATCATGATGCAGATTAGTCCAAAGTCCAAAGTCAAGCTTTGTCAGGTCTGTCCTCAAGAGGAGAAGAAAACTACGTCTACAATGTTTGTTTGTTGAATGGAGGTCTATGAAAGAGGATTAGAGACACTGATGTTCTTTTTAGCTCTGACCTTCTTCATGGAATGTTCCATTTGTTCTCAGAATTCTGACATCAAAGACAGAATTCTGATATCATCAGAGACAGAATTCTGACATCATCAAAGACAGAATTCTGACATCATCAAAGACAGAATTCTGACATCAAAGACAGAATTCTGACATCATCAAAGACAGAATTCTGACATCATCAAAGACAGAATTCTGACATCATCAAAGACAGAATTCTGACATCAAAGACAGAATTCTGACATCATCAAAGACAGAATTCTGACATCATCAGAGACAGAATTCTGACATCATCAAAGACAAAATTCTGACATCATCAAAGACAGAATTCTGACATCATCAAAGACACAATTCTGACATCATCAAAGACACAATTCTGGAATTCTGTCTTTGATGATGTCAGAACACCTGCTGTTGCTCTCCATACACTGTTCTTCCTGCTGACACCTGATTGGTGGATACTACTCAGACAACAGACATAGACCAGAACCCTTCTCAGACGACACAGTTTCTACATTTTTATGGCTGGCTTCCTTCAGCAGTATGAACCTGAAACAGGAACTGATGTTCTTGTGGTCTTAAGTTTAGCTCTTCTAACAAACTTTAAAGAGTTGCACAAAGATTGTCTTGGTTTTAAAGGACAAACATCCTTTGGAGAAACAACGGTTAGCTCAGATACACCCTTGAGAGTTTCTCAAAGAGACATCCCACAATGTAGGACTTTTGTAAAAGTTGACGTACAATGAAACCACAAATACTTTAGTCAAGTAATGATGCTAACTTGTTTTTAAAAATTCCAAGCTAATAGGCACGGTCTATTTGCCTAATATGTAAACGAGGGATTTATAGCATGCTAGCATTGTAGCATAAGCTAGGAGTGTGATTTGAACACATCAAACCAGACTGAACATTTTAATAGTTCATTACTGACACGTATGTTTGAACATTTGATGTTTACTGAGTTTAATTTTGTTTCTGTGGAAGCTAAACACGGAACTAGCATGTTAGCTAAGAACTCAGGTAGGTTAGCCACGACTTTCAAACTGGAGGACTCTGGTCCATTTGTAGACTTTTAAAGACTGTACCAACAAGTTTGTGAATATTTACTGCACTTGGCAAATTCTCAAAGTTTCACACGAACACGTAAATAAAATGACACGCAGACATTTAGTAGGCACAGAGAAAGAAAAACACACGAACATGAAGACACACAGGAATCATTTGGTCTTTAGGTGGATACATTCCTCACAGAAGGAAGGCGGAATGTTCCCACCGTGTTATTATATTAATGGAGTCTGAGACGTACGATGTGGAGGTAAAGATTAAAGTGAAGTGGTTCCTGTTTGTATTGTTTGGGACTGAATTACTTTAATCTGTTACATGGTTTAATCTGACATGCAGAGTTGAGCTCTCCTGCTTTTTGGGATATTAGAGCTTCTTTAATCCGCCAATGCTCCAAATACAACTTGTAGGAAACCATTGTACCCTTTATGGTTTGACACAGCTCTGTGAATATCTCGTACCTGAAATATGATCAACAGACAGAACAAAGTCTGGAAACCTCTCCCATCGTGTCGTGGTGAAAACATGGATTGTGCTTTTTCAAAAGTTTCTAATCTCATAAAGAGAAACTCATGGTTATGGTTGATGTGACTTCAGTTATGTAAAAGGAATACAAGGTGACATATAACACACACACATGGAACAGTCCATCGCTCTTAGTGTCTTTGTTCACAGACAGACCGAACAACCTGCAGCAGATCCAGACTGAACCATGATGGAAATGAAACCTTCATGATTTCAGTATTTCATCAAGAAAAGGTCGAGGAACATTTAGAGAAAGTTTCATCTAAGCAAACATTTCTCAGAGGCAGAGCAGCTTCGTTTGGGATTCTTTAGACCATAGAGTCGGTAAAAGCAGCAGGGGGTCCCAACAGAGACCACCCTGTTAGAGCAACAGTTGGTGGACCAGTTTATCTGTGTTGCTAACAGGTCATTTTTTTATCCATCTAAATTATTGTTTTTAATTTTATGTGATTATTTATTTTGTAATTCATTATTTTAATGGTTTTAATCTATTCTTTTTATTTTCTCTGATGTGATGTCATCTTCTTCTTAAACCCATTTTATTGTCCTTAAATGCTTTTTTAAAAATGTATTTTTATTTTTTATCTAACTTATTAATGATCTTTAGTTTTATTTGATTATTTCTTTTTTCATTTATTATTCTAATGCTCTTAATTTATCCTTTCTATTTTCTCTGATCTTTCCTTTTCATTGTCAAACTTCTATTCACAGAATTTTGTTACATTTATTATTAAATCATATATTTTTCATTATTATTCTATTACATTTATTATTACAGTTTATTCTTATTTCATTAAAGAAAAACAATGTTGTTCCATTGGTGCAAAATTGAGATGTTAATGAGGTTCTTACTGTAATATGATCAAACTCATTGCTCACATAGAGGTTATATAACAAATAATATAATTTGATTACATTTTATAATTTGTGTTAAACTAATTAAAGGATGTTTTTTCTTTGAATGTCACAGGTGGAACATTGATACTTGGCATATTAATTTTGTACATATTGGTATAAATTATTTTGGTTTTTTGCATCACTCAGGTCTTTCTATCCGACTCGCACGGCTCTCTTTGGTGCCACTGAAGGCTTTATGAGGAGATCTCACGTTTAAACCCCTTCATTTGAAAGTCCCAGACTCTGCTGCCTCTGAGAAATAAAAACCTGAGACCACAATAAACCTTCAGACCGGACTCACAGACAAACTAACTAACAGATGCAGATCTTTTATATTGCTGCTAAATGTGTGCGTTTCCAGCTGCTCCTGTTTGCTTTGCTTGAATGTGCCTATTGCCCGGTATGTGCAAGCTTGGAATGAGTGTGTTATGCTTTACGCCGTGTGTGTGTGTGTGTGTGTGTGTGTGTGTTAATATAAGCCACGGTTGGTGAAAAGGCTGCGACTGCGTGTGCACTGACATGTGTGTGTGTGTGTGTGTTGATGTGCTCTGTGCACGTGTGGCGTTCGGAGATCAAAAAGGCAAAGTATGAAGAAGAAAATATCAAGCATATATTTATATATAATGTGTGTGTGAACACACAGCTCTCTCTGCTGCACATGTAAAGCACTCTTCACTTTTATCATCTAAAGATAAACCGGCTTTAATGATGACGTGGTTCAGTGTAAGGCCTGGATTCATGTAGTGGTGTTAAAGGTCCGTTTCTTAGCTTTAGTTTGGGCTCGTTCAGAGATTCAAAGGGCAACAGAGGGGGAAGACGAGCGACTGCCATCTGAGACGTGTTGGTAATACTGATTTTCTTCTCAGATCTCTCATAACGTGACGACATGACAGCTCCCCAAAAGTGAAGCCAAAATATTCAGAGCTCCCCCTGCTGACTGACTTATAAGGCCCGCCTTCTCCATGTTATCAGATGGAACATGGGTCAAAGTGTAAAATCAAATAGAGGTCAAATAAACGTTGATTTACTGTATGTCTCAGTGTTCGTGTTTCTGACTCGTCTAGCGGTCTAAGTGCCCCACATACAGAGGCTACAGTCCTCGTCGCAGGGGTCACCGTTTCGATTCCCGACCGTCGACCATTTCCTGCATGTCTTCCCCCGCTCTCTACTCCCCATACTTCCTGTCTCTCTTCAGTTGTCCTATGGAATAAAGGCAAAAGCCCCCCCCCCCAAAAAAAAGGGAAAAAAAAAAAGAGGGATGAATCAGGAAAGAGGGGAGGGGCTAATGAAATGTTCTCTTTTTAGAGTTCTAGAACTCTGCCTTTGATCTCAGAATTCTAGAACTCTGCCTTTGATCTCAGAATTCTAGAACTCTGCCTTTGATGTCAGAATTCTAGAACTCCGCCTTTGATGCCAGAATTCTAGAACCCTGCCTTTGATGTCAGAATTCTAGAACTCTGCCTTTGATGTCAGAATTCTAGAACTCTGCCTTTGATGCCAGAATTCTAGAACTCTGCCTTTGATGTCAGAATTCTAGAACTCCGCCTTTGATGCCAGAATTCTAGAACCCTGCCTTTGATGTCACAGGCAGAATTCTATTCCATGATCAAAGCTATGATTGGCAGCTGTGTCGACCAATGAGTAGGGTTGCAAAGGGGTGGAAAATGTCTAGAAAGTTACCCTTAAATTTCCACGGGAAGTTAAGCTGGGGGATTTTGGAAATATTCCAAATTGGAAACCTTCCATGGGAATGAACTGGGAATTGAGGGTAATTTAATGGAAAGGTATCATAGCCAAGCATAAATATTTGTTTTGTTCTAAGCAGACATCCATCCAAAGTAGAAATCCTCTGTGCTTCATGTGATGGAGGAATGCACAGTGCATGTAGGGGGCGTGGCCTCAATAGCCCTGCAGTAAGCATTGTGCTATGTGCATGTGATTGAGGAATAGCAGACATATTCAACTGTACTCATGAAATCTGGTTGTTATAGTCAGGATTATGCTAAAATATATTTTCCCAACTATATTTAAGTTCCCTATTAAGAGCCAACCTTCAATTTAGTAAATTCCTGCTTTATTCCTGTTCATTCCCATGGAAAGTTTACAACTTTGAAAATTCCCTACCAATGAGGCTCCCGCAGCGCTGTGACATTTTTGCCGATCTGGACTGGACTGCCGTCTCTGAAAACGTCACCATGATAAGATGTCAGTGCCCTTTGCACCTGTATTTTGGCTTCACTTTTGTACAGTGGGAGGATGCAGTGGTGTGTCGTCCGTCTGTTTGTACAGTCGATGGTTTAAAAGGAGATCTGCAAACCTTATTTTGTGCTTCTGTGTGAACATGCAGCGGTGTTGCAGCGCTCCTCCCTGAAGTCGCTCTGAGATAAACCCTCGCCCTGCGTGAGAAGCCCTTACAGTGAACCTCTTCCTGTTTGAGTCGAGTTAATCTGTTAGTAATGTGATCAAACTGACATTTGGCATCAAACCGCTGCACCGTGTTTCCTGTTAATACGTCAGTTTCTGCTTGAGAGGAAGCCCGAGCCGGTTTGAGGAGAGGTGCAAGCTTAAATAATCTCATCCGTCCATCAAATAAAGGAATAAATAAGGAGAAAGAACCATAAATATACGACTGCTATCCTAAAAACAAGAGTCCTGCTGGACCTGTGATCTCACACCCTGATTCACGTCTTCATCCCTGGGTTCTTGGTTTGGACTCTGTAGCTTCCAGCTGCACTGAGACTTGTTCTGGAGCACTAAGGGGTGCTGATAGGGGATCCTTTGAGGCTGCCGAGGGCCGCGTGGATCCTGAAGTGCAGCCTGGACTCCATGGAGTAGTCCTTGTAGTTGGTCCTGATGAAGAAGACAAGCACTCAGTCTGGTTCTTCAGGGTATAAATAAACAGGGTAGGTAGAAGTCTTTGGTAAGAGGACTTACTTGGCGTTTTCGATGTAGGTGGTGGCCTTGGTGAAGTCTCCCTGCTGTTTGTAGAGCAGACCCAGCTCGTAGAGGGTGAAGGGGATCAGGTAGTGATCGTATCTGATACGACTCTCACTGGAAGTCAACATGAACACAGATACCAGACTTTATCTTATCTCTCTCACACCTCCAGGAGATAAACCTGAACCGGTCTGACGGCATGTCTCTGTGTGTGTGTGTGTGTGTGTGTGTGTGTGTGTGTGTGTGTGTGTGTGTGTGAGTGTGTGTGTGTGTGTGTGTTACCTGGAGAGAACCTGTGTGAAGCAGAGCTCAGCCTGCAGTAACCGGCCCAGGTGTTTCAGACAGAGCCCCTTCAACATCTGGACCAGGCAGCTGTCGTCTGGATGGAACTCTGACGGGTCTGAGCGGAGGAAACAGACCACCAGACCTTTAAATCCTGTTTACAAACCCCCCCGCTGTAAAGTACCTGGTTTTAACATCAGGTAGGACCCTATCTGGTCTTTAAGCAGACCCAGATCTCTGAGGCATAGATAGACCTAGATGCTGACGACACTTTCAGGGATTTTGAAGCATCACATTAAGAAGAAACAGCTAAATGTTCCTCATGTCCCTCACAGAGAGAGAGCTTTCTGTTTCTATGCCCCTAAACTCTGAACTCTCTGGACATTAAAACAGAGAGCTCTCTGAGTGTTTTTAAAAGTAAAGATTTAACTTTTTAATCTGGCTTTTAACTTGGAGACATTTATTTTTCTGGTATTTATCTGATTTTATTTTAATAATTGTATTGGAATGATTTTATTTTAATTTTTCTGATATTCATGAGATTTTATTTTACTGATTTTATTAGAATGCATTTTTTGTCCTGGTATTTATCTGGTTCGATTTTATTGATTTTGTTGTAATGATTTAATTTAATTTTCTCTGATATTTATCTGATTTTTTTTAATTGATTTTATTTTATTTTTCTGGTGTTTATTTTATTTATTGTATTGTATTTTCTGATATTTATCTGATTTTATTGTATTTTTCTGGAATTTCTCTGCTTTTAATTTATTGATTTTACTTCCTCTGATATTCATCTGATTTTATTTCAATTGATTTTATTTTATTTTTTTGGTATTTATTTTATTTTTTTGGTATTTATTTTATTTTTTTGGTATTTATTTTATTTATTTTATTGTATTTTCTGATATTTCTCTGATTTTATTTTATTTTTCTGATATTCATTTGATTTGATTTCATTGATTTTATTTTATTTGCTTTGATATTTCTCTGATTTGATTTGATTGACGTGTTAGCAGGAGCCCTTATATCTTTGAACTCACTGGCGTCACTGCTGAGCTGCTCCTCCGCCGCCTCTAAGGTGATCAGCAGTGCCTCGGTGGCGTCGGCTCTCTTCCCGACGATGGTGAAACCGTTCCAGACGTACATCATCTCCTACAGAAAAACAAACATCAACAATTTAATGAGACGTTCTGCTTTTTCACACGCCTGATAAATGTCTGTGAGTGACCACACACATGTATTTGGATGCGTGTGTATGGCGTGCTGATGTATGGCGTGCTGATGTATGGCGTGCTGATGTGTGCGTACCAGAGCAGGGATGATCAGTGGGACAGGGCTAGCAGCTTTGTAGCGTCTAGACTTCCTCACTGCAAACTTCTCCGTCGGGATGGACTTCCCCGCCAGGCGCTGTTTCAGCCCCTCCACCTGCCTGCATGCAGAGAGGAACACGTGTCTACTTCCACACTGAGGACCCTGAATAAGTCCCAAACCATCCATCACCTCCGCACCAGACTTACCGAAACAGCTCCACGATGTCCTCTCCGGTCTTCTTCGCGTCCTCCTCAGACATCATGCTGAGGATGGCTGCTTTCTGGTACACATAAATCGCCTACAAAGATAAAGTAGAAGAAGAAGAGCTCATCATCACGAGATTAGTCATACTTTAGAACACAAACACGTTGATGAAGAAGCGTCCGCCGGATGTCAAGGACTCACGACGACCGGCTTACCTTGGACCAGCGGCTCTCTTTGCACAGCAGGTCGGCGTAGTGGTAAGCCTGCTCCCACTCCTGCTGGTAGGAGTGAGTCCACATCAGCTCCCAGTAACACAGGTGGTGGATCTGCTTCCACTCCTGCTGGCTGCTGATGCACTCCTCGTACCGGGCGCGGGCCTGAAATACACGAAAACCCCAGAACATCAACGTTCAGGATCTCCTATCTCTCTGTGAGGGGAATCAAAGTTCGGCTTGTTCCCAACCTTCTCAAAGTTTCCTCGAAGAGTCGCGATACGAGCGGAGTAGAAGAGGATGATGGATCCCTGAAACACCAACAGAGGAGGTTAAACTCTGACTCCTCTTTAGATCTTCACTTTGATCTAAATCTGGTTTCTCTTGGACTTACTTTGGGGTACTTGTGTTTGTACGGCTCCAGCAGAGCTTCAGCCTCCACCAGGTTCCCCTCTCCAGTCCCTGTTCAGACACATTCACACCATCATCATCATCACGTCATCACATCCTTTGAATCATACTCGTCCTGTACGAGGAGAAAGCGACTCCTACCGAGTATCAGCGACACGTATGTGTGGTAGAAGAGCAGCGTCAGAGCGCAGAGGATGGACCTCAGACTTTGACTGGACGCTCCCTCTCTGAGCTGAGACAAACCAAATCCCTGAGGAGAGACACACAGCGTCATAACCCGACGATTACCTGCCTCACAAGAGTTTCACAGCTAGTTTCAAAGTCCTTTAAAGTGAGCTCAACTTTCATTCGGCGCAGATTTCGGTGTCACTGACCCTGTTTCCTGAGAATCCGATGAACTCCAACAACCTCAGAACCCTCTGAGGGAGGAGGGACAACATCTGAAAGTCAAAGAGAGGAGGCCGTTTCAAAATAACATACTCAAAGCTTGAAGTTTGTCAACATCTGTGATGATACTGCGTCTTTGGGTCTGTTTTCATGGGGATTCGGCGATATGCAGACGATACTTGCCTCTATGTGTCAGAAAAAAATCTGTAAAAATGAGCTGTGGGATTAAAACCTTAAAATCAAAAAATTCGAGCTAAATTTCAGATCAAG